>NC_066582.1:252967011-253267011 GCF_024323335.1 Lathyrus oleraceus | reverse complement strand
TCGAAGGTGTCAATATATAAAATATATACCTTTGTTGTTATTGCTTTACTAACATCTTCCTCTCTTGTTTCGATGGACTTTTTGGCTATAGGGGAGGCTTTCTTGGGCGGATTTTTTACAGCTCGAAAAGAACCAAATTTATTGCAAGATAAAGAAATGATAAGAATTAAGAGAAGAAGTGAGTCGAAAAACCTCTTATTCCACACCTTCATAGATATCAGACTCTATGTGAACGTCTTCTATGCCAATATGAAGGTGCCCTTTGAAACTGTCCAAGTTGTGCTTAGTCGAAACCACCCGATTAGCCTTTTTCTGAGATTCTTGTCAAAGGATTTTTACAATATCCCCACAGAACAACCAATCTAGAAATGGAGGGCTAAAAGCCACACCAAATTCAGCACCTGGTAGTCAATGGAATTTGGGAGGATACATATTAAAAGCAATTTTTTACCATGCTCAAGTTTAACGTACGAAGGAAATTTTAAAAATTCCATTTGTTTGGTAAATTTTTCCTTCAAAGTGAATGATGCATCACATACGGTTCGACTAAGATCATCAGGTCTATAGGCAATTTCAAAGTACTTTTGGAATGCTTGGATTTCTTTTATGTGAGTTGAAATACCTTTCTTAACCTTCTACTACACATAAGTGAAAACTTTGGTGAGGTGGTGATGGAATGCAAAAACATTAAAAAATTCTTCAGAGTAGTAATCACGCCACCGAAGGTCGAATTAATAAGTATAGAGGAAGTAAGGTTTGAAGGCGACTGAAGTAAGTTTTGTTTGGCTAGCATATCTAGCTATTTGCCTGCTGCTGGTAGCCTCAGTGTGGATTGTATTATAAAGAAGGAGATAATTCTTTTTTGCATCGAGATGACGTTCCATTATCTTCGAGAGCAGGTAGCAGATGGGAAGATGAATGTGGAGCACTGCAGAACTGAGAATCAGATTGCAGACATCATGACGAAGGGAGTGAAGGTCGAAGTGTTTAGAAGACTAAGAGCTATGATGAATGTAGATAGCTTATACACAATAAATTAGGTGGTGTGTTAAATTGTAATTCCTTGTGTCGAAGCAGGTTGCTCGACAAAGCAAGGAAGTTTCGAACCATCTAATGTGTTAAGTAGTGTTAGCTATTTTGGGATTTTATAGTTTTGGGCTTTGGCTTGAGGTCCAAGTTAACCTAAATCTATAAATAAAGGGAGTAACCCTTATTTTTGTAATGAAGTGAATAGAGTATTCATAAAATTGTATTCACAGTATTTTGAAGTTGCAAAGTGAATAAGAAGTTTTCCATAATTTGTGGGCAGAGAGAAACTCTGTAGAATTTTATTACTCTTTGCCTTCATCGTTCTTTACACTCTTTCTTTCTCCATTGTTCTTATCTTTTCTTTGATATTTTTTGGGTAATAACAATCTTGTTCATCAAGATTGATTGAAAATCTCCATAGGTTTTGAGGGATTTTCAACATCTGGTATCAAAAGCTCATGTTTAATCGATTCGTGGGAAGAAAATCACCATGGCAACGAATCATCCAAACGGGCATTTTCCAGCAAATCTTCTGATTCTCAAGAACAACAATTATGAGAATTGGTGCTAGCAGATAAAGATTGTGTTCTGTTATCAAGATCTTTGGGATCTTGTGAAGGAAGGAGTAACAACGCTTGTAGAAAACGCGACAAATCAAGAAAAGGTTGCACTTAAAGCATTGAAGAAGAAAGATTATAAAGCTCTCTTTATAATCCATCAATGTGTTGATGCAGATAACTTTGAAAAGGTTAGTGAAGCAGAGTCATCGAAAAAAGCATGGGAAATTCTAGAGAAATCGTTTGGAGGCGCGGAGAAGGTGAAAGAGGTGAGGTTACAAACTCACAAAAGAACGTATGAATTACTTCAGATGGAAGATAATGAAAGCATAACAGATTTCTTCACCAAGGTTACAAAACCGGTGAATCAAATCAAGGTATGTGGAGAAGTGTTGACATCAAGATTTGTTGTTGGAAATATCTTGAGGTCGTTGGCTCCAAAGTTTTACCACGTGGTAGTAGCCATATAAGAGTCAAAAGATTTGTCAAAATTGACAAAGGAAGAGCTTCAAGGGACGCTTGAATCTCATGAACAAAGAATGGATGAAAGAGTTGCAGGAAAGTCGGAGAGTGATATGGCTTTGCAAGCTCAATCAGCAAAAGAAAGAAAAGGAAAAGGTAGCTGGAATGGCAACAAAGGCAGAGGAGGTTAGAATAATTCGACTGGTTGAAATTAGCAAGAAGGAAATTGGTCGAATCAGAGAAAACCCTGGAACAAAGGAAACCAAAGAGGTGGTGCTGCAGGTAGAGGAAAAGGTGGTGGTCAAAAGCCAGACAAGAGTCACATTTAGTGTTACAATTATCAAAGGTATGGTCGATATTCTAGTGATTTTCCAGAAAAGCAGAAGAATCAAGAAACTTATGCAAAGTTGGCGAAACACGAAGAAGAATAGACATTGCTGATGGTTACAACAAGAGAAGAAAAGAGATTCAAGGACCATTGGTACTTGGATTCAGGATGCTGATCACACATGTTTGGAAGAAAAAATTGGTTTGTCAACATAAAACCCTCAATGAAGAACGTGGTGAAATTTGCAAATGACAACACTCTAGCAGCTGAAGGTGTTAGTGATGTTCTGATTATAAGGAAAGATGGCAAGATGTCAGTAATTTCAAATGTGTTGTACATACCAGGCATGAAGAGTAATTTGCTCAACATATGGCAATTAGTCGAAAAGAACCACAAGGTGTCGATCAAAGACAAGATGATGAGAGTTCTCGACTCAAATGGAAGGTTGATCTTGAAGGCTCCAATGTCTCATAATAGAACCTTCAATTTTGAGCTTAATGTGATGGAGCATAAGTGCCTTGCAACAGCAGCCAGCAGGGATGAATGGATATGGCATTATAGACTTGGCCATCTTATATTCAAAGACATCAGAGATTTGAAGAGAAGAAATATGATTTCAGGATTACCAAAAATCGACATTCCAAACGAAGTGTGTGAAGAATGTGTGCAGGCAAAGCAACATAAGAACAACTTCAGTAAGGATGCATAAAGCATGTTGAAGGCAATTCTTAAAGTCATATACTATGATGTGTGTGGCCCTCTCTAGGTGGATTCGATTGAAGGTCACAAATACTTTATTACATTCATAAATGATTTCAGTCAAAAAATATGGTCTTACCTGATCAAGAAGAAAAGTGAAGTGCTCGAGGTATTTGCCAAGTTTAAATCTATGGTCGAAAGACAGAGCGGTCGAAAGATCAAGATTTTGATAACTGATGGTGGTGGATAATATGTGTCGAAAGATTTCGATACATTAGGTGTGAAAGAAGGGATTGTGCATGAGGTGGTGCCACCCTACACTCCACAACAGAATGGAGTCGCAGAAAGGAAGAATATAACCATTATGAATAATGTTAGAAGTATGTTGAAAGGCAAGCATCTACCCAAAGAATTATGGAGAGAAGTTGTGTCGACTGCGACATATGTCCTGAATAGATGTCCGACGAAGAAGCTAGAAAGAATCAAACCAGAAGAATGTTGGTCTGGTGTTAAGCCTAGCTAGAGTCATCTGAGGGTGTTAGGATCTATAGCACGTAGACATGTTCCAGATCAGTTGAGAAGAAAACTTGATGACAAGTCCAGTCAGATGATCCTGATAGGATATCATTCGACTGGAGGATACAAGTTGTTCGACCCAGTGAGTAAGCAAATAGTGATCAGCAGGGACATGATCATAGATGAGTTTAAGGAGTGGGATTGGACTAAGAATGTCAAGAAAGATTCAGTGAGAATCTTGTGATGAACTAACTAGTGAAGTCGAAAGAGAAGTTTGACAGGAAGAAGTCAGAGGTGAAGCAGGCCCAAGCAGACCTCATAGAACAAGACACATGCCTGCAAGGTTGCAAGAATGTGTGATTACATCAGATGATGTGGTCGATGAATAAGATGAGCTGGTACATTATGCTTTCTATGCAGATGTCGAACCTGTCAATTCAGCTGAGACATATAAAGATTCGAAGTGGATGAAAGCAATGCACGAATAACTGAAGTCAATCGAAGTCAACAACACTTGGTTACTTGTCGAATTTCCCTAAAACAAGAAGGCAATCGATATGAAATGGGTATACAAGGTGAAGTTGAATCCCAGAGTAGAAGTAACTTGACACAAGGTGAGGCTAGTGGCGAAAGGATTTCTTCAGAAAGAAGGAATCGACTTCGATGAAGTTTTTTCACCTGTTGCTAGGATCGAAACAATCAGGTTGGTTGTTGGTCTAGCAAACATGAACAACTGATAGATGTGTCAGATGGATGTGAAATGTGAATTCCTTAATGGCCCTTTAGAAGAAGAAGTTTATGTTGTACAACCAGCTGGGTTTGTGAAACATGTCGAAGAAAGAAAAGTGTACAGGTTACATAAAGCCCTGTACAGACTTAAACAAGCTCCAAGAGCTTGGAACAAGAAGATATATGGTTTTCTAAGGCAGAAAGAATTTGTGAAGTGCAAATCTGAACGTGGAGTATATGTAAGAAGAAGCAAGAGTGAATTGCTTATACTATGCCTCTATGTCGATGACCTGTTGATAACAGGTAGTTGCAAGAAGGAGATCAAAGACTTCAAAGGTGATCTCAACAAGGAATTCGAAATGTCTGATCTGGGTGACAATTCATATTTCCTTGGCATCTAATTCTATAAAAATGGTAGAGGTTTGATGATGCACCAAAGAAGGTATGTAGGAGAAATACTCAAGAGATTTGAGATGCAAGATTGCAACCAACTTCGACTCCAGCTGAGCCCAGATTACAACTGTCGAAAGATTCAAATGAAGATGATATTGACCCAACCCAATATAGAAGACTTATTGGGTCACTTCGATACCTTTGTCACACAAGGTCCGACTTAGCATACAATGTAGGTATGGTGAGTAGGTTCATGCAGATGCCAAAGGTATCACATCTAGCAGCGGTGAAAAGGATACTAAGGTATCTGAAAGGAACTCTCGACTATGGAATTTTGTTTCATGCAGTTGATGAAGGAAAATAATGCAAATTAGTGGGATACACTGACTCAAGTTGGTGTAGTGATGCTGAGGATCGAAAATCCACAGCTAGCTATGTGTTTATGCTAGGTGGTGCATTAGTTGCTTGAAGTTCGAGAAAAGAGCCAGTAGTGGCATTGTCATCGTGCGAAGCAAAATACATAATTGCTTCTCTTTGTGCATGTCAAGCCACATGGATGATGAATCTGGTCGAAGAGATAGCAGCAAAGAGTCATGGAGCAATTACCATGAAGATCGACAGCATGTCAGCTATCAATCTGGAGAAGAATCTGATAGCACATGGTCGAAGCAAGCACATCGAGACGAGGTTCCATTATCTTCGAGAGCATGTAGCAGATGGGAAGATGAATGTGAAACACTGCAGAACTGAGAATCAGATTGCAGACATCATGACGAAGGTAGTGAAGGTCGAAGTGTTCAGAAGACTAAGAGCTATGATGAATGTAGATAGCTTAGACACAATGAATTAGGTGGTGTGTTAAATTGTAATTCCCTGTGTCGAAGCAGGTTGCTCGACAAAGCAAGGAAGTTTCGAACCACCTAATGTGTTAAGTAATGCTAGCTATTTTGGGCTTTGGCTTGAGGTCCAAGTTAACCTAAATCTATAAATAGAGGGAGTAACCCTTATTTTTGTAATGAAATGAATAGAGTATTCATAACATTGTATTCACAGTATTTTGCAGTCGCAAAGTGAATAAGAAGTTTTCCATAGTTTGTGAGCAGAGAGAAACTCTGCATAATTTTATTACTATTGCCTTCATCGTTCTTTACACTCTTTCTTTCTCCATTGTTATTCTCTTTTCATTGGTATTGTATGGGTAATAACAATCTTATTTATCAAGATTGATTGAAATTCTCCATAGGTTTTGGGGGATTTCCAACAAATACCATGTACATAAAAATAGTGTTAAAAGTGATGAATTTGATGTGATAAAATTGAGATGTTATGACAATTTCATTTGAAGAATTATTATTTACAAATATAATTATTTGTGA
This sequence comes from Lathyrus oleraceus, assembly GCF_024323335.1. Classification (NCBI taxonomy): domain Eukaryota; kingdom Viridiplantae; phylum Streptophyta; class Magnoliopsida; order Fabales; family Fabaceae; genus Lathyrus; species Lathyrus oleraceus. The sequence continues at coordinate 253,260,922 of NC_066582.1, read as the reverse complement.
AATATTGTGATTATAATTGGAATGTTATAATATTATCATTTTTTCCTCGGATTAACATCAATTCATATAAATAATTGTGACATATATGTATTAAATGTTGTTTGAAGGTATTAACTATATTATGATAATGTATAAATAACATATATGATGTTGTGAGATTAAGGAGTAAAAGTATTCGATTGTTCTCCATAAATGATGAAATAGAGATGATTTTCACTCGTATGGAAGATGGTACTCCAAAGGAGTAACATAGGCCAACAAATGGAGTGACTTGATATTAGGGTTTTTGACGTGATAATTACTTTATCACCATATAGTTAGTACTTAGCAAGCCTAATCGATATTAACGAAGTAAGTTGGTTTGATGCAATATCAAATAGCAGGAAGTATCATGCTGGATATTGTGTGCAGTGTCACTAGAGAGAAGTGGTCACATGGTGCAATGTAGTTTGAGAAAAGCACACCTAAATTTGAATTATGAGATGTAATATAATATCGCTTGAGAGAGAATTACAAAAATGCAATATCAATTTAGATTATCAGACACAAAATTTAATCATGGGATGTAACACAATATCGTTTGAGAGAAGTATTACATATGTGAAATATCAATGGAGAGAAACACATTTGTATGTGTGTTATTAGCGTAATGCAATATCATAGAGAGAAATGAGATCCTCTCTATAGTAGAATAGTATCAAGAAAGAGTAGTTTGGAGTATAAGAGTATGCATATGATAGTTTCAATTTTGACTAAACTGGATGATTGTCATTATTTATATTGATACTCTATATTGTTTTCTTTGTAATAAAGTTTGTTTGAGATGTTTATATTTTGAAATTATAAATTATGTAGATGTTTGATGTTGATGGCCTATGTTAAATGTAATTTGATATGTTATAGTGTTTACTTGATAATTTGTGTATTTTTCTCATTATTGTATATTATAACATAGTTTTGAATTTCATCTTTTCATGTTTGTGTTTGTTTACTTTGACCTTGTATTTGCAAATTCGCGTTGATGAGTCTTGAAATTAAATCTTAGGAGAAACACTGCTCTAATATGTGACATCGGATTGAGAAACTTATTTTTTTTTAAACTACTTTCTTCTTCAACTTTAAAAGATTTTGAGTACCCTGTGTATTAATGTAGATTCATTTTTAATTATTAAAAATCACAATAAATATGTTTTATGATGGATTTGCAATATATTTTAATAAATTATAGAAAATTATTTAGATTATGACTAAAATCATAAAAATAATAATAACAAATATTTCAAGAAATTATAGAAAATTACTTAATAAAAAAATATATCAATATTTGGTATCAAAGATTCAAAGTAAATAAAATTATTAATTTTAAGAAAATATAACACTTCAGACGAAAAGTCAGCAAAAATATTTTTTTTTAAAACTAAAATAGAATGTCAAAAAATAAGAATTAAACTAATAAATAGTAATAATTTTTTTAAAAAATTAGAAATAAACAAAAAAAATAAGAGATAAAATAAACATATTATACAATATATTATATTTTTGTTTAATTAAGAGTAAATGATTTTAAATTTGAGAGATTTAAAAATAAAAACTCTCTAGAATACGAAAACTAAATTAGACTTTCGCAAGCCGAAGTTAAATGATTTAAATGAGTATAAAATGTTCGCCACTATAGTTTGAGGCTAAAGAGTTAGATAGGGAGTCAAATTTCCTTAATAAAAACCATCTCTATTACAACTTATTTTTGCAAGGTTAACCAACTACATCCTAGTTAACAAAATTGTATTATAATACGATTCATACTCGCGTATAGCAATATTGCATCTTAGTTTTTCTTCCATCCGTTTTGAATTTTAATTATGTTAAAAATTTATCTTCATAAATATGGTCTATAAATTATAATAGTTATTGTGATTTACACTTGATACATCGATATGTGTTAATAAAAAGAAGGTTATTTGACAGAAAAAAGTTATTCAAAAACAAAGTATGCAAATTTAAATATGCCTAGCAGACATCCTTGATAGTTTATTATTTTATCTTAATACTCATGCTTTTTTTTTTCCTTTTTTTAAAAATTTTAAAAATAAAATATAAAACATTAAATATTTATATTATATTTAAATAAAAATTAATTTTTATTTCCTTGATTGTATTTGTATTATAATTTATGAATTGGTTTAATTTTACCGAAGTACATTTTTTAAGGAAATATAATCCAATACAATGTATTTTATTTTTCTAGAAACACAATTTTTTAATATATATATATATTATATATATATATATATATATATATATATATATATATATATTATATATTAATATATATATATATATATATATATATATATATATATATATATTATTATATATATATTATAATATATATAATATATATATTATATATATATATTATATATATTATATATATATATATATATATATATATATAAAAGAAGACAACACAATTGTAGAAAAACAAACACAAAAACAACATGGATGTTAGCTCTCCGATCATTTGCCTCCTTCTACACTCACTTGTGTTTGTTTCTTTGTTTTATTGTAATAATTCTCTAGAAACAAGAAATCCATTAGTTAATCAAACTTTTCAATCAGAGGATGAACTTGTTAAGTTGAAGGAAACCATAGCTATTCGTCTTAAGCAACTCAACAAGCCAGCAGTTAAGACAATTCAGGTACGGCAAAATATTTTTTTTGAAATAATACCAAATTCCTTATAATAAATTGTCTTGTTATTTGGATATTAAAATTGTAAGATTTGTCAAATTGAAAGAATTTCATGAGACATTAATCTTATTAATGCAAAATTTACAAATACCACCCATAACTTTTAACATTAAAATTTTAAAATGTTTGTTATAATTTATTAAAATGCACAAGCAAGTTGTTATATATTTCAAATTAGTCACTATATTTATCATAAATTTGCAAATTGTTTACTTTAGTTTTGAATAAATTGAAAATTGTTCACGATATTTTTTATAATTTTCAAATATTCGTTAAACTTTGTCAAAACTGCAATTATGACCATTTTTATTAAAACTTAAACCAAATTCTTTTTTATCCCAAAAAAATTATAAACTTGCAAAATTTCCCTCCTTTAACTTTAAAATTAGTCTATCCAACTAGAATCTTATGCATTTGAATGTTAACTTATATGTTTGTTGATAAGCTTGTGTAATTGTGTACACTCGCAGAGTCCTGACGGTGATATCATAGATTGTGTTTTGACACATCAACAACCAGCTTTTGATCATCCTTTATTGAAAGGACAAAAACCAATGGTATTTTTTCCTTCATTGTTTTGTTATTTTATTTGTGGAAAACATAGAGATAACTCTCAAAGCTAAATAAACTAATATATTTCTATTTAATAATTGGAAATTTCGTGCATACTTAGGATCCTCCAGAAATGCCAAAAGGAAATAATCAGATAAGTAATTTGAGTGAAAGTATTCAACTATGGAGTTTATCAGGTGAATCATGTCCAGATGGAACAATTCCGATAAGAAGAATAACGGAACAAGATTTGCTAAGAGCTAACTCTGATATTAGATTTGGGGAAAAGTTTAATCACCAAGTATGCAATTCCAAAAACTCTATTTTTTTCACTTTTTTTATCATCTAGATATCTTCAATTTGAAACATGCAAATATACTATGAATTGTATTTGTAAGATTGGTTTCGTCTCTTATATCATTCCTCTTTATCACTTTTTTATTTAATTATTTTGATATTTTCTCTAATTGTTTTGGAAAATGAAGTAACAAAATTGATTATTGTTATTTCCGCAGCATGCAGTTCAGGTTGTGAAGGATGCAGCGTACTATGGAGCACAGGCTACTATGAATGTGTGGAATCCACATGGAGAAAGTAAAAGTGTATTCAGCTTGGCTCAAATGAGAATAATGTCTGGTACATATGGAAAAGACCTCAACACCATTGAAGTTGGTTGGCAGGCATGTTAATTATTCTCATATCATATTTACTACTTCGTCTTAATCAATTTAAATTAAATAGTATTTGTTTATTTTGGTTGTATTTTTAAATGATTTTTATAGTTTTGTATATTTTTATTTTAAAAATTTACCAATATTTTTTATCTTTTAAATAATTGCTTTTAAAATGCTCTTTTTGATCTTCTATTTTTTTTATTATAAAGTTTATTGATATTAAAATCTCAAAAATTATTTAAACTTAAAGCTATTTCAAATGGTTTTTTTTAAATCATTTTTTTTATATATCTTTTAAAAAAAGTCAATTCGACTATATTTTAATTTTCGATATATGTTGAAGATGTCAAAATTAGTTTTTTTTTTAAATTTGAATATAAAAATATTTTAATAAAAATATATATATTTTTTAAAAGTAAAACATGCGGACTTATTGTGACAAATAGTAAAGATTTCATCTTTCTTATTAATATATTATTTTATCACTAAAAAAACAAACAAACTATCACATTAAATTTAATTATTTCCAAACAAAATGTCTATCTTTTTATAATGAATTTTAAAAAAATATGAAAAATATTATAGTTTTCGATTCTTATAAAAAAAATACAATAAATAATGAAAAGTTTACGGACATTTGAGAAATTGTTTTACTCCTAACAATCTAAAATTAATATAAGACTTTATAAATTGTTTTCATTGATCTCTCAATTCAAGAATATACTCTGAAAAATCTAAAATCTAATATAAGACTTTATAAATATTTAGGATTAAAGTTAGTTAGTATATAAATTGTCTATCTACTTTCATCCTTTCTAATTTTTAAGATTTTTAGAAGATTTTTTAAAGTTAAAATAATATTAATAATAAAAAATTAAAAATTTAAAGAGAGTATAACTGAGCAAATGATTGAGATCATAAGTACTAAAAGTTATAAAAGATCCACCCTCTAAACCACGCCAAAATCTAAATCTGTTATTGGTTAATCTAAAACTTATTATTCTGTTAAGGAACTAGGATTAATCGGTAAAATAGGAGGTCGAGTTTGTTGCAGTGGTCTTAAACTTCTCATGCTTTAGAGATGAGGTTGACCTACAAGATTAACACTTCAACTTTCATATTATTAAGAGAATAAAATGTGACGTATGATTAAGAATGAATTTGAAATATTGTGATTTTTCTATTAAATAGGAGTAATGGTTCGCAGCTGAAAAGGTAAGGTGAAACATGGATTTGCAGCCTTAATATATGTAGTCAATAGAGGCCTCTTAGTTGGAAAAATATGCTTCTAGAGAAGGAAGTTCTACCTGTTCTAGGAATTTCATAACAGATAGGGTTTTGAAATTATTTTATGAAGATGCAAGAGTTCACCAATCAGTCTAAGAACTATTTCCAAGGCAAACACATATTATTTCTCAATTATATGATATTTTGGTTAATTTATTTTTTATAAAAAAATTATGTATAAATAAAATTGTCCTTCATTATTGATGAAGAAAAGAAGAATCAAGAGAATTAAAAAAAAATTAAGAGAATAAATAGTAGATGATAAATTAGAAAAAAAACTATTAATATTATATTGTTAATGGAAACTAACTTATAATTTTGAGACAATTTTTTTACAATATGATTTGCAATTTGTAATGGATGGAGTATCATTTTAATCAATGCATTTCTAAGTTTTGTATTGTTGTCAATCAAACTAAGTTCAAGTCATTTTTTCCAGGTATACCCAAAAATCTATGGTGACCGCCGCACTAGATTTTTCATTTTTTGGACGGTAAGTAATTTGATTGAAATAAAGATGGAAAAAATATATACTATTATGCAATAGAAAGTTTATTGAAAAACATAATGGTATTTATAATTGCAGGCTGATGCATATCAACATACTGGTTGCTACAACTTAAAATGCCCAGGCTTTGTTCAAACGAACAAAGCTATTGCACTAGGAGCTGCAATTTCTCCCATTTCTACATATAATGGAAATCAATTTCAAATTTCCTTATTCGTATGGAAGGTAATTTCTACTTTGTTTCGGTTGATTATATTCGTATAATGCTTTGGAATTTCCTTATGCATTTTCTCTTTTAAAATTATTTTTCTAGTATTTTTAATTTTTAATTTTTTTGTCCATTTTTTACCACATCATTTATAGTATACTTTTATTTTCTCATTCTATATGATTCTTGGGTATAGGATGAAATGACAGGAAATTGGTGGCTTCGTTATGGAGATAAAAACCTTGGGTATTGGCCAACCTCCTTATTTACAAACCTGAAGAACGCTGCCGCTAGAGTTCATTGGGGTGGAGAAATATTAGATGAACAATATGAACAAGCTTCTTCCACCCAAATGGGTAGTGGACACTTTCCTGATGAGGGTTATAAAAATGCTTCCTATTTTAACCATATTTATGTTATAGATTCAAGGAGACTCTGGATTCAGCCAACAGATCCCATGATTTATGCAGATAGACCAAATTGTTATAATATAATCGGAGGACTTGACAGTAGCTGGGGGACTTACTTTTACTATGGTGGACCGGGCAAGAATAAGAATTGTCCCTAAATAAATATTATTACATATTCTATGTATGCCTTTCAAATAATTCCATACATTAAAAATGAATTAAATTAAATCATAATAAAATGAAATATACCCTGCTTATTTTTGTATGATATAGGAAATTTTTATTTTGATGTATTGTGTAAAATATTTTCTACATTTAACTTATACATCAAAAACCATCTTTCATAGAATTTTAAAAATAATTATCTATCCTTTTATGCCATGTTAATACTAAAATAGTTTGTAAATAAGTTATTTTATATTTAATTAAATTTCTTATAAATTGATCATGAGACACTACAAAAACACGTGCCTAGTATTACGGAGGTTTTTGATCTAATTTATAGGGATTTTAACGCCCGCAACGTTATTTACGGGAGTTAGAGAAACTCCCGCTTATACAATTCCCATAATTTATTTTAGCCAATCATCGTATCAAACTGTAGGGTTATTGTGCGTGAGTTTGTGAGTTTGAGACCTCTTCGAAATGTATTGTGTGCTTGTTGGTTTTTTTTAACCTCCTCTTTAAATACAATAATATTACAAATTTATTTATTTATTTAAAAAATTTGTTATTTATAATTTTTGAAGAACTTTTAACCAATTATTTAAAAAATAATTATACTTTTTTAATTATTGATGAAAGTTGTAAGAATGTTACAAATGTTATGAGTACACTTAAAATTTTATATTAAAAACAAAAATATTATATGTAGTTTAAAATATTCATAGTCTATAATCACTACAAGAAAACTGTATTTTAGCGTCAGCCAAAAGATCTCGATAAAAGACACAAAACCAACACTAAAGGATAATAGGGTCAGCTTAGCTTCGTGGTAGGGGCAGACACCTCAAAGCTTGAAGCAAATATAGCCGATGTTAACACTAGCTTCGGCTCTACAAATACTAAAGTGACGCTAAGACACAAAAGTCGACGCTAAAGTACAAACATGTTTAGAGTTAGTGTCGACTCTTATCGACGCTATTGCGTATTAACCTAGCGTCGGCCGCTTTTCACGTTAGTTACTATATACATGTAGTGTTGGTTACCAGAGACGCTGGATTGTTACATGTCTTCGTAAACTACATATTTACAATGGTTAAGAATTTAACACCCATAAATGATATAAGATAACATAAAAAAAAAGTATATCACCTTTAAAAAGAGATGCACCACTAGAAGACAAAAAACACTATTTCCATACAATGAAACCTTCTCTTTGAATTTTCTTCTCTATCTAGAAGGCTCAATATAGAACCAAATTAAAGTACATAATAAATAATTTTTTGACTCAGCTTCAAGTTGGTTCAAAAACATTAAAATTAGTGATTAATAGAGCATTTTTCTGATTACAAAATTACAAGAAGCATATCCAAAACAAATTACCTTTCGTGAAGTTGAGATAAGTCTTTGATGACTAGAAGACAAATTTGAACCACACTTTCTTGAAGCCAATCTGCAACCATAATTCAAGGAAAGTTTATGAGTAACTGATTCAAAACTTGTTTCATCAAGCTACACCACAGTTTGGATAACAGTAGTAAACTTAACATTCAACCATCAATTGAAGTATCCAAATATTCTTAAATATTACCTTCATGACCATCATAAACACCAAAAACTGAACTTGACACATCCTGATAAGTATATGCAGCATGCTAACAAAAGAAAAGAGTGAAAATTCATCAGCATATTAATGAACTAGCCAAAATCGATCTAAGTCAGGCCAAATCAACTAAAAGAATTGCAACATACAAGCTCCCATAGACATTTTAATAAATTATTGAGATCCCATATAAGATACAACATACTAAATAAAAGATAATAAAAACATGTAAATCATATAACACCTCGAGTTCAATTATTTGATTTAATCGAATTATTTATGATTTTATTTGAATTGATTGGCATGTTAATTTGTTTATGATGTAGTTGTGGGGTAAATGTCCTTGAATTAGGGGTATGGAGAGAGTATGAACTGGACATTGGTGTTTAGAATTATTAAGATTTTAATGAACTTTTAGAATAATATTTATTTTTTGAAATAATTAAAATAATGAGGAAATTAGATGTATAGAGGAAGTGGGGGAAAGGTTGAGAATAAGGAAATTATTGAGGATAAAATGAAGAGACAATGATAAGTTTGAGGGTATAATTGGAAGAGTCTATTTTGGAAGGAAAGAAGTCTTGGAACAAAATAAAGATTTGAGAACCTAGAGAGTCAAAACGTACTTATAGGAGTTGGATAACAAAAGGCAAAGTCTTAAGGTCGAAGAACTCTAGGAAATCAAAGGGGATTTTGGCTAGAAATCAGGTAAGGGAGGATATGTGCTTCTTTAGAGGGTGTTGGAACATGTGAGGTAGATGGAGCAACCCTTAACCTCCTTAGAATTGGGTATTGTAGATCTAAATTCTAATGTTGTGTTATCACTTTTGAATGTATGATGAATTAGTCTGAAATTTGTGTATTATATGTATGTATGTGTTGTTTTGATATTGTTGAATCATGATATGCCATTGATTGATGTTTTGAAGGTTTTTCACCTCGATTGTGTTATTAATGAATTAAAGATGATGAGTATGATGATGTGTTGTAACATAATGTTGATTCTTGAAAACTATGAGTAAATGATGAATTAGGAAGCTATAACCACAAAAAGATGAGTTTTATTTGATGGGTTTTCATGGTATGAGTTTTTGGTGCACTTAGGAGTGTTTAGATGGTATAAAATTGATTTTTGGAAATTTTCGCAGTATGTATCAACCTATGAAGGTCATGTGTTGCCCTTATGAAGGTGATGTGTCGACCTATAAATGTCATGTGTCAACCTATGAAGGTCATGAGTCGACATATACAAGCGATACATGAGTCATAACGTACAGGCTTTGAAAACGCAACACATGTGCCGACCTTTAAGTCGTATGTGTCGACACATAGACAAAAAAATCCTTCTATATGTCGACCTATGGATCGTATGTGTCGACACATAGACTACTTTTTTGCTTAAAAACTTGCTTTTTCAACACGAAACATTTTCTAAGGCTAAGTTACATTTATAGTAGTCAATTATCAACTGTAGAGAGGTTTATGATGATTTTTTTGGTTAATTATTGAATCGTTACAATGAATGCTATGATGTGTTGTTTTTCTTGGGTAAAGTGATATGAATAATTGATATGTAATAATGTGTGATGAGTTACTGATGTTTGTTGATGTTAATAACAATATAACTTGAATTGATGACTGCATGAATAATGATGTGATACATGAATGATGAGATGTGTGAAGGGGAATCCTTTGTGGTGAAGTTTGATGTGTTAATGCATGTTAATTAAGAGTCATGCATCATGATTTACAGACTTCGGTCTAGTTTTGGTGAGCCTTGATTCTATGGTGATTGATCGGACGCGAGTAGCTAATTCCTATTATAGGGAATTAGCGAAGCGTTACCTATGGTGATGGTATAGATTTTGGTGTGCTTCGGTTCTAAGAAGGAATCGATCTTATGGTGGTGATCATGGAGTGAGATGAGATGTGTTGCATATGATGTTAACAATAATTGGTACCATATGCATGTTGAGTTGGTGTTGAGTACATTGCATAAGTGTTGCATTTTGTTGATGGTTGTAGATGTGATTTTGGATAAGATGTGTTGCATATTATGTTAAAGATAATTGAGACGTGTTAGATATGATGTTAATAATAATTGAGATGTGTTGCATATGGTGTTAATGATAATTGAGATATGTTGCATATAATGTTAATGATAATTGAGATGTGTTGCATATGATGTTAATGATAATTAAGATGTGTTGCATATGATGTTAATGATAATAGAGATGTGTTGCATATGATGTTAATGATAATTGAGATATGTTGTATATGATGTTAATGATAATTGAGATGAGGTTGCGTATGATGTTGATGATAGACGAGGTGTTGTCATGTATGATATTGATGTAGAATTGGGTGTGAGAATGTGATATGTTGTTGTACCTCTCTGATTTTCAATAACCAGTGGGGGAAAATGATTGGTCAAGGTTCAATCTCCATCAACTTCATTATTTAGATTTTCAAAATTGTGCTACTTTTTACCTTAATTTTTAATAATAATCGATTGGTAAAATCCTGTTTTCAAAATTTTCATTTTACCCTATTTTTTTTCGTTTTTATATGAAAAACATAAAATTTATTGACAAATTCTAACTCTTCCTCCTCATCATCAACAATAACACCAATAACAACAACAAAAACATAATCAATGGAATCCTTAAACATTAAATCTCAATGACAAAAACGATAGCAACAACAATAACAACAGTCAAAAATCTATGGAATATTTAAACATTAAACAACAACAAATAAATAAAATCAATAGAATCATTAATTACTAAATTTCAACAATAACAACAACATCAACAATATAAACATTATACTTGATACAACTACAACTAACATTAACAAGTTATGTTCATACTTTCTTAACTAACCATAAACATTTTTAAGAAATACTTTCTAGAGAAAAGATTATATTAAAAAACCAACCTTGAAATATTTCAATGCTCTTTCTTTCATTATCGTTGTTTTCAACTAATTTTCATGTGGATTTTTGATGATTTGGCAATATTTTCAACATTGTTACTTAATAAATAGACGACACAGATTCAAAGGCTTTAAAATAATTAAAGGTTTTAAAATATGGTTGTTGGGATTCAAATGCATGTCCTTTAAAATGTCATCTAAACACTACAAAATATCTGGGAAATTTTGTCGGTTAAATAAGTACTATTGTGGCAGTTTCAACCGCCAGAATTTGCGAAAATGGCATTTTTCTACAACACCGTATATTTGGCTGCCATTAGGTAAAAAACTACGGTTTCACTTTAATCTCCGAACAAATAAATGTAATATACTAAGTATAAAATGGCATCTTTTTGTTGGTTAAGGCTTGCAGTTTAAACCGCCATAATTTCCACATATTTCACATGCACTCCACTTTTTAAATCAAATTTTGCATATCACTCATAAGTGAAATACTCAACTGATTATTTATCACATGGATCCCATGAATGGTGATGGTTTATAATCTTGGTGAGAAATTAGTAGAACACTAGGATGATGCAGGGCGTTGATATGGCTTGGATATCTGTGTTAGGGTTGGCAATTTAGGACTTACAAATTTGAAGAAGCAGATTCAAACAAATTCAAACACAACAATAAAAATGAGTGGATGTTGTAAACCTAAAAAAGATGAGAATCATACATAATAAACCTAGTGAATCTCAAAAGAAAAGAAAAACTAATAAATTACAAATTAGTAATAGTAGCAGAAGAACTAGAAAAAACCTATCATAGAGGAAGAAGAAAGATTTACAAATGAAATGGAAATGGTGATGAATGATTGTGTCGTAAACCTAGAAATTGGAGAAAAATGGTGGAGATTAATAATATTGACAACGCTTAGGAAAAAAGATGCTGATAAGGTTGAGGTTGAAAACGAGATGGAGACGGGGTTGTCAACAAGATGGAGACAGGTGTGGTTCATGAGAAGTTTTATTGAAGCAAAGGGAGTGTGAATGGAAGGCTGGGTATGGAACGGCAGGGCATAGGATTGTAAGAGGTTAAGACCAGAGAAGGGGAGGCGGTGAAAATTTCCTGAGAAATAGAGCGATGAAAATGAAATTTAATATTAGGGTTAAACTTTTTTGGAAAACAAAAAGAGACGGGATAAATTGGAAAGAAAAAGTGAGCTCTTTTTTTGGATACTTTTTTAGAAAAACAAAAGGAAAGTAAGGGCATTTTTTATCTCGTAAATATTGACGGTTCAAACCGCCAAAAAGTTAAAATTCAAATCACCGCCACAATTTCTTGTAAATACTGGCGGTTTATATAACCGCCCTATCAAAACTGCCTAATTCTCCAATTTTTTGTAGTTAAATATTTTATCCCTCAGTTTCTTGCTCAATCTAGGTATTACATGGTATTTTAAATAAAAAAATATGACGCATCTATGGTTTACACCTCGGTTTTTTGTTAGGAGAGATGAAAGTTTTGTTATGAAATGTATTATTCGTAGTAGTATTTCTTAGAGAGTTAATGATAATTTGTTGACAGACCATAATGACATTGTGGATCATGTTGTGACTCATTTCACTAACCATAACTCTACCTCTATTTTGCAGGATAATAATCTCATTGCTGATGTGATTCCTAATCTCATCACTGGAGACATAAATAATCTCCTTACCCTCCTGCTTTCTTCTGAGGAAATTCACAATGCAGTCTTTGCCTTGAGTCCTAATAATGCTTTAGGACCTGATGGTTTAGAAGGTGAGTTTGTTTTAAGTATTCGTAGATCATCAAGGATGATATGGTTAATTTTGTGTTAGATTTCTTTTGTATAAACTGGATCCTGCCAAACTTCAATTCAAATTCAATTGTGCTCATCCCCAAGAAAAACAACGTTGACAATGTGGATAAGCTCAGACCAATAGCCATGGCCAATTTCAAATTCAAAATCCTCAAAAAAATTCTTTCTCACAGACTTGCCTTTATTATGTCCTCCATCATTTCCAAAGAGTAGAATCGCTTCATCGATGGAAGAGTCATTAGGGACTGCATTGACATCACTTCTGAGGCCATCAATCTTCTTCCTAACAAGTCTTTTGGTGAAAATCTTTTTCTCAAGATTGACATGGCTAAGCCTTTTGACACCAAGGATTGGAGCTTTCTTATCAAGGTTTTGAAATAATTTGATTTTTTTGCAACCTTTTTTTATTGGATTAACATTATTCTTCTCTTTGCTAAGGTCTTTATATGTTTCAATGGATCCCTTCATGGTTACTTCTCCTACCAGAGAGGTTTCAGACAAGAAGACCTATTGTATCCTCTCCTTTCTACATTGCTGAGGAAGTGACGAATCACAAAGCTTGTGGAGCAAGGAAAGCATGAGTTAATCAATGGTTGTAGATTTATGAAAGTCCCCTCTCACCCCCTTTATGTTGATGATGTTGTAATTTTTTGTAAAGGGAAATTGTCCAACATTGCAGCATTCTTGACCCTGTTTGACAACTATACCAACATCGCTTTGGTCATAAGATTTAAGTGAGAACGTTAGGTTATGGTGACAAATAAAAATAATAAATTTTAGCTATTAATTTTTGATTAAAAAATTAATGGATTATATTGATATCTCTTTCTAAATTACTTTTTAATTGTAATTTATATAGATATAACCAAAATTCAATTCACATTATATTTTTAGAAATAAAATATTAAATAACTTTTTAGAATAATGATATACAAATATTTCTATAGATGACATTTGTTATATGTTAGTTCACAAATAAAAATATATTTTTATCCAAAAATTTAATTTGTTATATATTAACCAAAATGGTTGATATAATCGTATATTAATTAAAATCATTAATTGAACTAAAGTATACATATATAGTTTTGATTTAGAAACAACAAAAATATAATTTTGTAAAAAATAATTCAAATAATTCATATGATTTTCAAAAGTGTTTATATCTATAACTTTTTTCATAAAAAATAATTCAAATAATTCATCATTAGTTACAAACAAATAAATTACCTCTATTCATCTATTAAATAATTTATTTTACCAATGACTTGATTCATCATCTCTTTGACAATATTTTTATTTTCACTCAAAATATAATTACTTGTATTTGAAAGTTAATATTTAAATAATTATGCATTGCTAGAATATCAAAATCCTAATTATAAAGTGTTTAGTTTTTTTTTCATTTTATTTCAAGCTTTTTTTTATAACATGTATTTTTATACCAAACTTATGTAATTCTATAAAAGTTGTATTTTTAAAAGCGCTATAAAGAAATAAACTTAAATATATATTATTTTTGGTAGTTTTATAGTTTTTTCTTAAAATATTTGTATCTTAATATAGTAAAATTAACGTATTATTTGATTGTAGTTCAATTCAATTGATCATATATTGCTTTTATTTGACTAATAATGGTCAAATAATTTTTATTTTGACTAATTTTATTGTATTTTTTAACAACTTCATATTAAAGAAAACTATTTTCCTATGAGTTTTCAAAAAAACTCAAATTCTATAAAAATAATTTCAATGACTTGATTCATCATCTCTTTGACAATATTTTTATTTTCACTCTAAATATAATTACTTGTATTTGAAAGTTAATATTTAAATAATTAGGCAATGCTAGAATATTTAAAATCGTAATTAAAAAGTGTTTAGTTTTTTCATTTTATTTTAAGCTATTTTTTGATAAAATTTATTTTTATACCAAATTTATGTAATTCTATAGAAGTTGTATTTTTAAAATTCGCTATAAAGAAATAATCTTAAATATATATTAGTTTCGGTAGTATTATAGGTTTTTCTTAAAATATTTGTATCTTAAAATAGTAAAAATAACGTCTTATTTGATTGTAGTTCAATTCAATTGATCATATCTTGCTTTCTTTTGACTAATTATATTGTATTTTTTTAACAACATCATATTAAAGAAAACTATTTTCCTTTGAATTTTCCAAAATCTAAAATTCTATAAAAACAATTTCAATGACTTGATCCATCATCTATTTGACATTTTTTTTATTTTCACTCTACATATAATTACTTTTATTTGAACATTAAGATTTAAATAATTAGACAATGCTAGAATATTTAAATCCTAATTATAAAGTGTTTAGTTTTTTTATTTTATTTCATGTTATATTTTGATAAAATGTATTTTTTATACCAAATTTATGTAATTCTATAGAAGTTGGATTTTTAAAAGCACTATAAAGAAAGAAACTTAAATATATATTATTTTTGGTAGTATTATAGTTTTTTCTTAAAATATATGTATCTTAAAATATTCAAAATAATGTATTATGTGATTGTAGTTCAATTTAATTGATCATATATTGCTTTCTTTTGAGTACTAATGGTCAAGTAATTTTTGTTTTGACCGATTATATTGTATTTTTTTAACAACATCATATTAAATATAATTATTTTCCTTTTTTTTATAATCAAAATTTGGGTAAAACAATAACGTTGTTTCACTACTACAAATAATTTCATTTCACCTCAGACGTGAAGGAGATATAACATCGGTTACACATGCAAAGTAACGAATAGCGACATGAAAACATGTCACTTTACCTTTCTTTTTTTTAATACCCGAGGGGGAAAATGACATTGGTCATGAGTTCAATCTTCAGCAATTGCACTTTTTGAATTTACAAAATTGCGATACTTTTTACTTCAGTTTTTAACAATAACCGATGAGAATAGTCCTGTTTTCAAAATTTTAGTTTTAAACTTTTTTTTTAATCTGCAAAACATCAAATTTTTTGACAACTTGTAAATCTTCCTCATCATCAACAACAACACCAATAACAACAACAATAACATAATCAATAAAATCATTCAACATTAAATCTCAACAACAAAAACAACAACAATAACAAAATCCATAGAATCTTTAAACATTGAACATCAACAAAAATAACAACAACGAATAAACAAATCAATAATATTAAACATTTTACTTGATACAACTAACATTAATAAGTTATTTTCATGCTTTCCTAACTAACATTAAACTTTTTTAATAAGGAAATACTATAGAAAATATTACATTAAGAAATCAACCTTGAATTATTTTCATGCTCTTTCTTTCATTATTGTTTTTTTTCAATATATGCTAACCTTAAATTTAAACACTTTGCATCCAAGATGAAAAGTTATGGCATTCACGTTTTAATTTTCTAGTGAGAATTTTACACGGATCACTAATGTTTCATGTGGGTTGATGTTTGAAAATATTTTGACCATTGTTGCTTTATAAATATACGGCAAAGATTCGTTACTTGAGTTTTTCATCAAATTGATCCTAAATAAATAAAATAAAATAAATTAAATACACTACTTTACCCCTCGATTTTCAGGAATATCAAGGTAATAGGTCTTTAAAAAAAAATTTAAATTAAAATGTGTAAAATGTAGTTGCTGGAATTCGAAGACGTATCCTCTAAATACTTTATCCCTCGGTTTTCAGCAAAATCGAGGTAATATGTCATAAAAAATTAAAAAAATAAATAAAAGGTGTTAAAATATAATTACTGGGATTCGAAGGCGTGTCCTAGAAAGTATCCTCTAGATGCTTTACCCCTCGCTTTCTAGCTCAACCGAGGTAATATATGATATTTTTTAAAAAATAATTATAATGTGATGCGTCAATGGTTTAAACCTCAGTTATTTGTTAGGTAAGGTGAAAGTTTCATCATGAAATGTATTATTTGAAGTAGTGCTTCTTTGAAAGTTAATGGTAATTTGTTGACAAACCCTAATGACATTGCGGATCATGTTGTTACCCACTTCACTAACAATTTAAATTATACCTCTCTTTTGCAGGACAATAACCTCATTGCTGATGTGATCCATAATCTCCTCACTAAAGACATAAATAATTAGCTTAGTGTAAGACCCCAATTTTGACCCTAAGATCCCTCATGCTATCTCATCATTTGCATTGGCTTGATGGTCATGAATTTATCGCTACAGAAATATTAAACAAAGAGGAGAGCTGAACAATATTAAATAAGTAAAACATTTCCAAAAATAACTTTTGTTAAGAATATAGTAGTTCCATCTTCTATTTGATAAATTATTGAGCTCCCATAGACATTTTAATAAATTATTGAGATCCCATATAAGATACAACATACTAAATAAAAGATAATAAAAACATGTAAATCATATAACACCTCGAGTTCAATTATTTGATTTAATCGAATTATTTCTGATTTTATTCGAATTGATTAGCATGTTAATTTGTTTATGATGTAGTTGTGGGGTAAATGTCCTTGAATTAGGGGTATGGAGAGAGTATGAACTGGACATTGGTGTTTAGAATTATTAAGATTTTAATGAACTTTTAGAATAATATTTATTTTTTGAAATAATTAAAATAATGAGGAAATTAGATGTATAGAGGAAGTGGGGGAAAGGTTGAGAATAAGGAAATTATTGAGGATAAAATGAAGAGACAATGATAATTTTGAGGGTACAATGGGAAGAGTCTATTTTGGAAGGAAACAAGTCTTGGAACAAAATAAAGATTTGAGAACCCAGAGAGTCAAAATGTGCTTTTGGGAGTTGGATCAAAAGAGGCAAAGTATTAAGGTCGAAGAACTCTAGGATATCAAAGGGGGTTTTGGCTAGAAATCAGGTAAGGGGGGATATGTGCTTCTTTAGAGGGTGTTGGAACATGTGAGGTAGATGAAAGAACCCTTAACCTCCTTAGGATTGGGTATTGTAGATCTAAATTCTAATATTGTGTTATCACTTTTGAATGTATGATGAATTAGTGTGAAATTTGTGTATTATATATATATGTGTTATTTTGATATTGTTGAATCATGATATGTGTAGCACCTCAAATTTGCACCTATCATTGTACATACATTTTCATGTTAGGTCATAACATATCATGATCCATTGCATAGCATTTGCATTGTCCCTCAGTTGCCTCAAGAGCAAGCAATCAAGAATTAGGTCAAACTAATCTCCTGATCAGTCAACCAAGCAAGCAAAGGAATTTCTCATTGAACCAAGGCCTTGGGGTTTGTCCAACAAGTTCACATGGCTTGGAGGTCTATTTGAAGTATTTTGGTCAAGGGTTGAAGACTTGGAGATCATCAGTTCATACACAGACAGTCAAAAACCCTAAAAAAGGTCAACTGTCAGTCAAAGCAGTGGATGGTGGCCATTCTTGTGGAATTCGGGCACCATGATCAATAATCAAGAGTTCATACAACTTGGGACATCATTTGAAGTCAAGTTCTCAAGGAATTAGGGTTTGGAAGTCATCAGTCAATGTAAAATCAGACAAAAACCCTAAAAGTCAACTGTTGGTCAACTGTCCATTTAATCAGTGATTTGAGGATTGGAATTGGTTTGTGAGAGTTCATTCATGTCCAAATAGTCATCATATATCATGCCAAACACCATCATGGAAGAATTTGAAGCCAGATCAGAAATTTCCCAAAACAGAAACTGGGCCTGTAACTGAAACCTGCCATAAATGGAAAGTCTTGATCCTCAAACTTACATTTTGATACAAGCCTCAAATGAATTTTTGCCCAACATGAAAGTTGAAGATCTTGTTCTCCCATTTCCAAAAAGTCCAAGAACTCTCAATTCCCATGTGTGGTTGGCAAGTTATGATCGAATCGATTTCAGAAATTCTTGAACTTCAAAGGGCCATATCTCCCAAACCGTTTGGCCAATTTTGGTGGGGTTTTTTCCTAAAAGTCACATTTGATCCCCTCTTTCCAAAAATATAAATTTCATGAGCCAAAACTTCACCAATCAAAATGGCATTTTTTGACCTATCTCATTTAAATGCAAGTTTGACCAAGAGTTGACTTTTTGATTTAAACATTTTTTCAACATTTGGCCAATTGGAACAGCTCATAAATGTCATTTAGAATGTGTTTGCAAAGTCAAAATATGCAGTACATAAGGCCATTGCTTGGTTGCTTGAATTGTAAGAAAGGTACAATTTAACCATACTTGTCCATACCATTCACCATGCCTTGCCTTGTACCTCATAAGAACAGCAATTATGCAGCATTTTTTTTTGTCATTGTGCACACATTTTGCAGCCAAAAAAACCAGTAGTACATATGGCCATGCCTGCTTGCTTAAAATTGGGAAGGAAGGACCAAAACTAGCCATGCTTGGTACTGCACATGGCAGCCTTGCCATTTTTGCTGTCATGCTACAAACCAATGGCAGACACACAAACCATTTTTGAACACAGCAACAAAAGCCATGGTTCACACTCTCTCAAACCTGACTTGGCTGTTTTGGCATTCAAAATTTTTCTGTCAAAAACTGTCCAAAAGACCAAAGTTACAAAAACTGAAAACCACATTTAGCAACTTCTAACAGCAGGTTCTATGCTGCATTTTCTGTCATTAAAAAATCTCATTAACAGCCACCACATCAAAAAACCAACCAAGCTTCATGAATTCACACTCATTCTAAAAATGACCTTGCTCACTTGCATTTCACCAAAGCTGTCCAAAAAACACTAAGGAAACAAACCTGGCCTTGACACCATATCCAAACCTCATTTCCCTGTCATATACCATTTTGGCCAAGGCAGAAAAAGCATGGCTCACTCATCTTGGTTTGGCATTTCTGTTTTTTTTCTGTCCAAAAGCACCAAAGTTGTAACATGGCCTTGTACCAAAAACAACCTCTAACAGCAGGGCTTTTGATCCTCTTTTCTGTCACTTGAAACAAAAGTTAACAACCATCAAAAAACACATTGCAGAAAAAGCACTCATCCTAAAAAACTGCATTTGACCTTGCCATTTGGCATTTCAAACTTTCTGTCCCAAACTCCCATTGAACAAAACCAAGCCTTGCATTTGGACCATTTATTCATCATCACCAACCCTGCCATGACAAACCAACAGCAGACATAACAAACTTCATGCATGCTAAAAAACTCATCTTTTGTGCCTTTATGATTTTCTGTCCAAATATTGGCAAAAAGACAAAACCTGGCCTTGGCTTGAGGCAATGTTTCCCACCATTTCCTGTCATAAAAAACCAGTAAGAACAGCCTTTAACCACACAAAGAAATCCTCACTCTCTCTCATTGGATTTCTTCACCCAAATGGCAAATTCTGTTCACAAACAGGAACAACATCAAAACAGAAAATGGTAACTTCCTTTTTTCTGTCAAAAAACAAAAACCAGCAGCAGCATCAAACACATCATACAGCAGGAGGCATTGGTTCTCTCACTCTCTAAAAATCCCTCTCACTGGCATTTGTTCTAAACAGCCCAAACTCACAAAAAGTAACAAACCCTGCCCTGCTTTGATAACAATATTTCTTCATTTTTGCTGTCAAAAACAAAACCTTGCCTTACTACAAAACAACATCCAACAGCATTTCTTTTTTTCCTCATTTTGCTGTCAAAATGAAACTCCTACCTAGCAGAAAAAACACACTACACTGCAGAACCAACCTGCTTCAATCATTTTCCAAAAACTCACTCATTGGCATTTTTTCAAACTCAGTCAAGAACTCTCAATGAACAAAACCCTGGCCATTACTTTTCACCATCTTTTCTGCATTTTCTAAACCTAGAGAAACATAGCAGCCAGAACAAAAAAACCTCATTCTCATCTTCTTGCATTTTTGCTCGAAGGCCATTTCTGACCAAAAGCTCCAAAGGCCCTCGAATGCTTTTGCTTCCTCCAAGTTCTGACCATCATTTGTAGACTCTTTGAACCACCATTCATCATCTACACAGCCTTTCATTGCTCTGTTTTTCTCAAGAACCAACAATGGCAAAACATGAGCTGAGCATTTTCAAGCATGGTTGAGCTAAAAGGCTTCAAGCATTCAACATTGCCAAGCATAAGGGCCATCTGTTTCAGCACAACAGCACCAAACAATCACTGATTCACATATTTCTTCAAATCCAAGTAAAATCTCGAATCCCTTATTTCTTTAAATGATGATATGTGTCTTGTAACTCTCACCATGCTCATTCCATTACAACTTGAACCATGCTAAATGATCAATCATGCTGTGAGAAATAGGGATTTCATTTTTATGCTTGAATGTGTTTTTTCATCGATTTGCTATAATGCTGTGGTTTTCATGAAAACGATGATTGGAATATGTATGTATGCTGTTAGTTAAGCATGATGGTGTGAGCAATTTCTGTTTATGAGAATGTTGAAAAATTCGATCTGCTGGAAGTGATGAATGCCCTGCTGTTTTGCTATCTTAATCTGTCCAGAAATCCACATTGATTCGTGTTCTGTTTGTTTGTGTTAGAATGCCACTTGAGTTTTAATGCCATGCTGTTGTTTGTTTTGCTTGTTTTGATTTTCATTGATGATTTTGAGCATGAAGATAAGTTTACCATGGCTGCTAAAACCCTAGGGTTTTGTTAAACCCAGAATTTGAGTTGATTGGCCCGTGCACTGTTCCATTGGCTGAGAGCCAATGAGAACATTTCCTTTGCCTTGCCCAAAACGCAGCACTCTGATAAGTGACTGCAGATATTACAAATTTGCCACTGCGTTGACCCTGTTGACCACTTATGCCATGCAATTTGTTCATGTTTGTTTCAATAATCACTCAACTTCAACAATTCTTTTCTCATTCATTATTCATCCAAAAATCATGAGAATTTTTCCATCATCTTCACAAGAATGTCCTCTATTTTATTGTGATTTTTAATTAATTTTCCATTGGCTGGATTTTAATTGATAATTATTTTCTTGACATGTATGCATAATTGATACCTTGTGCCATTCCTTTTGTGAAATTCTCATGATGTATCCATTGGCTCCCAAATGTTTTGTGCTTAAACTAGACACATTCATGGTGATTTTGGTGTAAAGTTTGTGAATTTATCATTTGTGGTTTGTGAGATATGATTTTTTGAATTAGGGTGTGACAATTTGTGTCACACCATTGATGTCCAACTTCATGATTTTCATTACCATGCTTCTTGACCTCCAAATGGATTGAAATTTTGCATGAGCCTACTCTTGTATGTCTAGTTCACATGTGAATTTTCTTGGATTTATTTGAACTATTTTCCATTTGTTTGAGATTTTTCTTCCCTGCCTAGACAAATGTTGACCTTGTGTGATACATGTTCCCATTTCATTTGAGAAATTCTCATACTTTATTAGATGGACATGAAATTTTGCATGAGATAACTAGACATCCTCATCTTTGCCATGGTTTTAGTCCCATTCATTTATCATACACCATTCTTGACTTATGATTTTTCTAAGTTGATGCATGTTTGGTTGACTTCTTTGAGCATGTTCAAATGTGCTTTGACTTTCTGATTTTCATTGACTGCCTTCCACTTGTCCAAATGGGATGAAATTTGACATGCTTACCATGCTATGTGTTAGGTTTTGATCATGATTTATTTGGTGATTTTTGGAAAATGTTTAGATTGCTTTTGAGTTAAGTCTTGCTGTTGACTTCTGTGAGCTTCTGTTTGCCATACTTTGACCTAAATGGTTCATGGAATGATGATGATGATTGATATGAATGTGAACCCAATTGGTTGTGTTTCTTGAATGTTTAAACTTGACTTTGATTGGATATCCCTTGCTGTCTTGACTTTCTTATTCACTTTTCATCCTAGGCTTGCCCTAGTGGTCCTGTTACTCACCTTTGAACTTGTGTTTTCAGGTTGACCATCAAATGGCCATTGAGACCAATTCTTTTGATTGAGCTTGCTTAAAAATCATTGTCTAACTTGTGTGTTTTGTAGGTGGCTTGGCTCACATGCCCTAAGCCTTGTGCCTTGCACATCCATGTGCCTCCAATTAACTGTTGGTGTCTGTTTCTGTTTGTTTTGTTTGAAGTTGCATACTAACATCTACTTGACTGTTTCAGGTGCTGTAGTTGCTTAGTTCCTTGTGAACTTTTTGCTTTGCTTTGCTTGTATAAGCAATTTGCATTGAGGTATGTCTCTTTGTCTTCATGTAGTCTGGAAGACCTGGCCTGTTACTTGGCCAGGCAACTGTCTGAAGCCCTCCTTAAGAGGCAATGTTTGTGGATGTTTAACTTTGTCCTTGCATAGAGTCAAAGTCCTCCTAAGTGAAGAGGCAATTGGTGGAAGGTAGGGATATGCAATCTATCCCCCACTATTCAGTGTGTCATCTGCTTTGCTCACACCACTGTGTTGATGCATTTCAGATACAAACCCAAGATCTTGTACAACTGTACAGTTGAGTCAGTTTCAAATGTGTAGAAGGGTTCCCACTTTCTGAACCCACACATTCTTGTCTTGAGCTCTCCCTAGCCAGGGATAAGAGCTGTGAGGTCTCATCCTCACTTCATCCTTTCATCTGCTTCACCTTAGCCCCTCAATGGCAAGGTTAAGAGCAACATTCACCCAGTTCCAGAGGTTTGTTTGTCGAGGTTGATATGACCCCTTGACTAAAACCTAACCCTTGTTTGAGCCACTTGTTTGTGTATAGCGTGTGCTATCTGTGCTTGTAGGATTGTTTGACTTGCTTCCTGTGCAAGATAGGATTGTTTGACTTGCTTCCTGTGCAAGTTAGGATTAGTTTAGACTTGCTTCCTGTGCAAGTTAGGTTTTACTTGGCTTGCTTCCTGTGCAAGTTAAGTGTGTGTGGCTTGCTTCCTGTGTGAGCCATGCTTAGGATAGGTTGGCCCTTGTGCCATTTAGCTAGAAACCTTAACTTAGGGATGATTTGCATGATAACATCTAGGCTCGAGTCGTAGTCTCCCTAGTTGTGTCTCCCTCTGTTATCTGGTTAGGCTAGTCCTTTATCCCTGCGTAGGGGAACTACATCGCCCTGATCTTCACACCAGATGAAGTATGTAGGCAGGAGATTGAGCTGATCTCTCCGGGCGCCTTTTCTTTTCTTTGTGTTGTTTGACAGTTATAAGCTGAGTCCCCGACTCCCTATTAACTTGTTGTGTTGTTGTGTGCTTGGAAGCTGATGTAAGTCCATCGAGTGGCATTTGGGTTCCAGTGTGCGTGTGTTTGGTTCGGATGCTGATGTAAGTCCAGTGATTGGCATTTGGGCTCCATGTTTGCCTCTTTGTGTGTGTTTAGGTTCGGATGCTGACATAAGTCCAGTGATTGGCAGTCGGGCTCCACGTTTGCCTTTGCCTGTGTTTGTTTGTGTGCGTGTCAGCCGAGCTACGAATGCTCTGATTCTTCTCTCGTCCGAGAAGATACGTATGCATAGGGTGCGACATCCTAGCGAGCATGTGTCGTTTCCCCAGTCCGAACTACTTCGACTCTGATGTCTATGCCTGATAGACTAAGTAGGCCCAGGATGCGACATCCTGCCGAGTCAGTTTCAGTCAGTTTCTTGCGTTTCTTTCAGCCAGTGTGTGTGAGTATTTGAGCAGTGTTTTAGCAACCATTTTTCCTTTCTATTGTGCGTGGATCCCGTAGAGTACTACGGATGCGTAGGGGTGCTAATACCTTCCCTTCGCATAACCGACTCCCGAACCCATACTCTTTGGTCGCGAGACCATGTTCTTTCCCAGGTTTACTCTGAGCGTTTCCTTTCCCTCTTTTGGGATAAATAACGCACGGTGGCGGCTCTGTTGTTCTTCTTTTCCCGCCGGTTTTTCGCGCGATGCGACAGCTGGCGACTCTGCTGGGGACGTAGAGAAGTTGACCTATGCTGGTCCATCTTCCCTGAGCGAGTCTCTCCTAGCGCTCTCTAGGTTAGGGTTTTGGTTGCTTTGTGCTGTGTTTATTTATTGCATTCATTATTTACTGTTTGCATTCATTGTCTATTGTTTGCATTTATGGTTGCATTAATGTTTGCATTCATATTCATCTGTTCACCTGGCTGTGCTGTGTCTCTCTGTTGGGGTGGGAGTTACTTGAGGTAAAAGGCCCAATACCCAGGCTATGAGTGAAATCTAGGAAACCTAGGAATAGAGTGATTCATGGGAAGCGGGTGGTATGGCGCCACTTAGCGGAACATTGATATCACGAGCAGTTCAGACCCTGGTGGGATATTGTCGTTACATACTTCAGGTGTGTATATGATGGTATTCTGCGAAAGGTTATTTATGCTGCGTTTCTCTTCGACTTTACCCTGGCCTAGATAACACCCGTGAGTGGGGAGGGTTTGATCATTACAGGTACAGTTGCTAATTGTTGGTGACTTGTTGGTGACTCTTGGTACTGATGGTGACTATGGATTATGGGCATTTATTTCTGGGACGCCAGAGTTCTGTCCGTGGTTTATCAGCAGGTTCCGTTTATTTCGGATTCCCGGGTTGATTTGAGAGTACTTGTTCAGAGGATCTGTTTGTCATCCGTTCAGTGATTGTTCCTGTGAAGATGGTGATGTAATCTCCGGTTCCGTTTATTTCGGAACCCCCCAAGTTGGATTTATGGTGGCTTGAACCCACAGATATGACTGGTTCAGAGAAGTATTGGGGCTTTCAGATGACTTGGTGGCGCAAGAGCCTGCATTCATGCATTTGCATCATATCATCTCGCATTCATCTGCATTCAACTCATGTCTGTCCGTACTCAGGGTCCATTATTTTTAAATTAAGACTCAGGTTGAGAGACATCCAGATGTCAAAATGTTGTTGATAAAATTTTATCTGTCTCAATGAAACCGAAAAAGAAACAGGACTGAATATTCTCAGTACGGACAGACATTGCATGTGTGAGTCGTACTAACCTCTTTGCTGTTTTGTAGGTTTCGGTATTCAACCGGTACGCATAGCTTGTCTGTTCAGATAACCTGCTGGGGGTCAACAAATCCAAGCTGATGGATCTTCCCAACGCCAATATCCTTGAGCTGAAAGAGATGATGAGGGAGTTGTTCAGTGTTGTGCAAGGACTTGCCTTGGGGCAGAAGGCCATGTCTGAAAGATTGGAAAGGATCGAGAAATGGCTGATAGTGGAGAAAGCTCCGTTCTCCGAAGTGAACAAACCTTCCGGTACTATAGCAGAGAAACCCTCCGACAGTGGTCCATTCAAGAAGAAGGTTGAGCCAGTTGGTGTGCCCGCAAAGAAAGAACGTAGCAAAGATCGTTATCATCCTTACGCTACCACTGTATCCACTCCTGTCAGCAAATCACCTGTTCAACAGCAACAACTGCCACCTCAACAGAGGACACCGAGAGCTGAAAGCCAGGTGAAGAAGAAGAAAGAGGATCGTCAGTTTGAGGGACCACCCGTGACTTACGCCCATCTGTTCCAAAGGTTGATGGATCTTGCTTTAGTACGGCCAAGGATATTGATTCCCATAGAACGGCAGAAGAGGCCACCAAACTATGATGAGAATGCCAAGTGCGAGTTTCACTCTGGGGCACCCGGACACAACATTGAGGGCTGTAGAGCTTTTAAGCATGTCGTCCAGGACATGGTGGACTCCGAGACCATTAACTTGGCCCAGATTATGAAGGGGGATGTCAACCCTGCGCCCAGAAGGGGTCCTGTAAAAGTCAAGATGGTGAAGAAGGCCAAGAAAGGATTAGAGATGACTGAGGAGGATCAGCTAAAGGTTCCAATGGCTATGGTCCCAAAACCTCTGGAGCAGGATGGAGTTTTCCCTGTTAGTGATAATTCTTGTGCGATCGTCACCATAGAGGGAAGTGCACTGATGAAAGACACGACCCAGAAGATGAAGGAAGTAGAAATGGACGATGTAAGGTGTGGAGCACCCCGTCTGGCAGTTGAAACCATCCAGGTAGAGAACGCCCTTGCTGCCGAGAAAAAGAAGAAGCTGTCCATTTCTTCTTATAAACAAGCTCTGGAGGTGGTGAAGAACCAAGAGACCCAAGGCTGGGGAAGGATCATTGACATCGTGGCAAAAGCAGACATGTTTGGAGTCGGTTATCATCCGGATTTAGAGTCGTCTAGACCAGACAGAGGATGTCGTCCACTGTACGCCTTCGTCAGTGCAGGAATGTTGGATCCTGGTCATGCCCGTTCAATGGGTGAAGATGTCGACAGCAACCGCGAGCTTGAGGCGTGGATACAGTCGTGCGTACCAGGCAACTGGAAGGCCTCCAAAAGCATCACTGTCACTCATTCTGAAGAGTAGTATTTCTGTTTTTCAATTTTTGTTTGCATGAAAGCCATACGTTTTGCCCGAAACGTAATGGTCCATTGTAAGGGCCATCTCATGTGTTTCATTATGCAACATTTTGCATCAGTAATGAATGGATGTTTTTGTAGTTAAAAGCGGTGTTCCCTGTTTTTCATTTAATTTTGCAATTTAAAAAAAGTAAAAAAAACAAATAAAAATGGCAACGTTTTTTCATTCTCTTTCCTTTTGATTTTGCCTCGTTCCAAAGTGATTACTCTCCTGATCTCACCGATAACAATTTGGTTACACCTCTGTATGACTTCGACAATTCAACCTATCATGCCAGAGAAAAAGGCGAAGAAGATTGTGATTTGCTGGAATTAGCCAGGTCATTGAAACAAGAGGAGAAGGTGATGAGAAAGAGAGAAGATGTGAATAGACTATCAAGATGCGAGCAGAGCTAATCAAAAAGATGCATTCCCAGTACATCACAATGAGGTATTGGTTGATTATATGGCTCAGGTCTCAGTGTTTATCTTCATGGATGGCTTCTTGGCCAAGACCAGATTGAATTGTTTCCAGATAATATGAAGTAAATCAGGTCCATCACACAAGGGGCACCTTCTTGTTCTAAGTTGATGTCGTTCAGTCACGTGAGGCCGGTGCCACGTATCAGAGGTCTACGGTGACTTTGTTTCATGAGATGATTCATCGTGAAAGCAAAAGCCATGTTGATGACATGATGGCAAAGTCCCAAGCAAAACAGGGGCATCCGGTAGACTTGGGGCAAGTTGTTTGACCGTTTTAGATAACTCATACTGTTGAGTCCGAAGCAGTGCACTTATGGAGTGTTGTCCATCAAGCTACCGAGGCTTGTTGTGAGCGAATCAGAGGAATCGAGGTCAATCCTGCTAAAAAAAAAAAAAAAAAAAAAAAAAAAAGAGAGATAAATTGCAGGAACCTCTGATTTTGATACCTCAGTGAAAGAGATAACTGTTAATCCGGTACTTGATAGCCTTCGAGGGGTCTACGAGGTGCGTATTGAGTCAGCATGACTAGTCTTGTCGAAAAGAGTATGCAATTTACCTAAGCAAAAAGTTTATCGACTGTGAAACAATACACTCACTGTTCGAAAAAACTTGATGTACTTTGGCATAGGCTGCTCGCCGACTGAGACAGTATATGCTGATTCATACCACTTTGTGAATGTCCATAATGGATCTGATCAGATATGTGTTTGAGAAGCTAGTAACAATCCATGGAAAGGTTGTCAACCAAGGAAGTTTGAGGTCCCTGATGAGGACATCTCGAGGTACTCAAATCGAAAGATTGAGAGTGACTGATCCCGGAGGAGGGGTCTGACCCCGAATCCGAACGGATTCCGATGTCTGAGGGGGAAGGAGATGAGGTGAATAAGTTGGTGCTTCCCGGATCACAGTTGGTTGCACCAACGGTGGTGATCAAACATAAAGTCTGTATCTTGGGTGTCGAACCTTGAGAGGTGCATCTACCTGGGGCAGTGTCTTCCACACAGATGTATGAGAAATCAGAGAAGACTGACTAGATAAGGACTCGGAATGACATGTCAAGTCCAATTGAGGAAAAAGCGTTGACAGTTACCTGGCATGGGGGAGTTGTACCCAGTAAACGAAGCATGTTGTTAACCAAGAAGTGTGACCTCGAGCGTACC
Source organism: Lathyrus oleraceus (assembly GCF_024323335.1). Taxonomy (NCBI): domain Eukaryota; kingdom Viridiplantae; phylum Streptophyta; class Magnoliopsida; order Fabales; family Fabaceae; genus Lathyrus; species Lathyrus oleraceus. The sequence goes on along the minus strand of NC_066582.1, from coordinate 253,232,052 downwards.
ACGTGGAAGAGTTGGTTGAAAAGGATCCTTCCTCCTCAAGACGATTATGGGGCAAATGGACAAACAGCTATGAATGTCTGTTCGTGGTCAAGAGGGTCCCATCTGACAGAACCTTGTTGTTTACGACCACGGATGACGACGATTTTCCATTCCCTGTGAATGCGGACGCAGTTAGAAAATACTTCGTGAAAGAAACCCGCTGGACAAAAAAAAGAATAAAGAGTCCAGGCAAAAAATGGGCATCCCGGCGAACCAAGAAAAAGAGAAAGGTTCGGGCAAAAGTTAGGGATAATAAAAGAAAAGAAATGTACACCCGGCAAGTTGAAAACCCGCAAGGGCGACTTGGGCAAAAAAGGGTATCCCGGTGGACTGAAACCCGAAAGGGCGGTCCAGGCAAAAGAGGGAATGAAACGAACAATTGCGTCCAGCATGATCATTTGTGCTCTTGATGACTTGGCTAATCTCCGACAGAAACCGATCGGAAGCGTCTCGTTCAGAAGACAGAAAGTGCGGAAAGTCTTGAGGACATATGAGGTGTAACCGAGTTGGAACCCGATGAGATCACAGTTTCACGTTGCCATTAGGATAGATTTTTTTTCTTTTATGTGCAATCACCTCTTTCCAGGGTTTGCTTCCTGTGTGTTGCTCAATTGTGAGCCATCTATTATTACAGTCAAATAAAGCGTGTGTTCGATCAAATAAATTTTGTTTTTGTGTCATTACTGTTCTGATTACGGAAACATCTATTCATTTTGATAAGAATATTTGCATTTTGAAACATAGAGGTCCCTTCTGATGCATGCTTGTGAGATTGAAATCTGGAAATCTTACTTGGAAGTCTGAGTGACCTAAGTGTTGAAATATCAGAACACCTGGGGCATACCTGGGGCACGTTTTTTATCTGACGATCTCTTGTGCAGGTGCTGTTAGACATTTTCATTCACTTGTCGGTTGTAATATGAACCCTTTTGACAAAGAGATCCCCTCAGAGTCCAACCAGGGGCAAGGGATAGTTGAACGGTGAAAAGACGGTGAAGGATTACGACAACGATCCTGGAAAGTTAATCAAGAAGACTCTTCAAAGTCTAATGATTGGAAAGTTTGTATGAATACCAGGAGTTCGATCCCCGTGGAGTACGGACGAGATTTGGAATACAAGATGATGGAGCAGAAAAGTCCAGAAAAGTCTGGGAGTTCTTAAAAGTGGAAAGTCAACACTATGGGTGGATGATGGATACTAGTGTTCGACGAGTCGACCGACATCCCTGTCAAACAAGCTGTATCTCCCCAGAGGATTGAGAGTATGATCTCCCTGGCAGATTCGAGATCGTTGTCTCCTCAGCAAGCCTGAAGGTTATCACGTCCCCAGCCCAAGTCAGTATTGAAGCTATCAGAATTATTTTCCCCTGCAGAGATGCCTATGGACAGTGCCTTCTTTCCCCAGCAGATCTAAGGATTGCTTCTCCCCAGCAGGCCTATGCTTGCAGATTTCCCCAGTTGAGAATCCCCGCTGAGCGCCTGGCAGTTGTTCTCCCCGGGAGTCCCCTAGTGGAGTTTATCAGTAGACTGTTGATGTGTCCCCCAAATTGGTTTTGTGATGCTATCATCTCCAGTATGGCCGTGAGTGCTTATCCCAAGCAGGTTTGTGGGAATTCATCTCCAGTATGATATGACGTGTTATCATCCTCAACAGAGTTGTTACTCTCACTGCTACGGTGGTTGTTCTCTCCACAAGGATTGTTCTCCTCAGCAGAATGGTGTGGTTTTCCTCGGCAAGTTCCCCGAGTGGAGCGGGTCTCATGAAATACTTCTCCAGCAGTGATTCTCCTACATATGGATTGGTTGGGTCGTCCCTAGTGGGTTAGCACTTATTTCTCCAGCAGAGTTCATCCTACCAGTGGTTTGGACGGGTTTCTGTAGTAGACTGATATCTGTATCCCCAGCGGATTTGTGATTGTTTTCCAAGTCTGAAGCTGTCTTCCCAGCAGAGGTTGTGTTGATGGTTTTTTCCCCAGCAAAGGTTTGTCTTCCCCCAGCGGGATGGGAGTTGACATGGTTATAGGATCCCCAGCACAGTTCCTGGAGTTCCCGGTGTTGTCTCTAAAGGAGGCGTGTGTTTTCTGCATTTATCATTTAGATAAGCATAGCATATCGCATCATTAGTGCATAGCATTTCCATAATCATGGGGCATTGTGTAAAGCAAGAAAAAACTCATGCATCAACATTGCAAGCATATCCATTAACCCTAGGCCGTGGCGACCAGCCAAGGTTGGTTTTGTTGGAAAGAGTTTAGCATCGCGCCATTGGATCGGCTTCAGGATTGGGTTCATCAGCATGGTTGAGAGGTTGGTGTTTTCCCCAACGAGTGACTCCTCAGTCGAGTGGGTATCCCCAACAATGTTACTCCCCAATTGTTGGCATCTTGCCAGCTTGGGTCTTCTTTCCTTAAGCAGATATGGGTGTGTCCGATCTCTCCGTGTAGAGTCTACCCCTTAAGCAGAAAGTGTCAATCTTTTCCTGCCATTTCCCCACTGAGATACGTCCTCGTGGATGACGGTTGCTTCCGTTCCCTCCCAACACACATTGGATGGGTTTTCCCTATTGAGTTCTTTCCTCATTAGGATGAGTCTTGTTTCAGTCTGCCTTTTTGGATCGATCCTAAATTGGCTTCCTGTTGGCTGTCTCCTGTACTTCCCTGGGGCATAAATGAATAGTCGCTCACTAACCGACACTCATTCATCTTATCCTCGCGGAATTTGTTGGCTTCTACCACCAAACCGGTAGTGGTAAGTCCTATCTTTGTGGTTTTCTACCTACTAGCTGGTAGTTATAAAATCCCACTTTCATCCCCTTGTTGGAGTTGACCGTTTGTGCTCATCCTATTGATGACTAGTTACTTTTCCGTGGTTTTCTGCCTACAAACCGGTAGATGTAATCCCCTCTTTGTGGTATTAATGGTCTTGTCCCCTTTGGATACTTGCTTTGATCAAGCAGTATTGTCCCCATTGGGTCTTCCCTTCCTTTGGATACTTGCTCCGAGTTAGCAGCTTTATCCCCTGTTGATTGGTCATCTTTTGCATACCTAGTCTGGTACCCAGATGCCTTTTCTTTTTGGTCGATTATTCATTTAACAACCTACAACCCGGTTATGGATAATCTTCCATGCGAGTGTATTATCTATGTTTTGACGGCTATAGATAATATGTACTTATGATTTTCCGGTATTCAGACCGAAGGAGTTTCCGACGATCAGGTCGATGTACTCATGGCACAAGGCCAATTTTCCGGTATTCAGACCGAAGGAGTTTCCGACGATCAGGTCGATGTACTCATGGCACAAGGCCAATTTTCCGGTATTCAGACCGAAGGAGTTTCCGACGATCAGGTCGATGTACTCATGGCACAAGGCAATTTTTCGGTATTCAGACCGAAGGAGTTTCCGACGATCAGGTCGATGTACTCATGGCACAAGGCCAATTTTCCCGGTATTCAGACCGAAGGAGTTTCCGACGATCAGGTCGATGTACTCATGGCACAAGGCCAATTTTCCGGTATTCAGACCGAAGGAGTTTCCGACGATCAGGTCGATGTACTCATGGCACAAGGCCAATTTTCCGGTATTCAGACCGAAGGTTTTCCGACGATCAGGTCGATGTACTCATGGCACAAGGCCAATTTTCCGGTATTCAGACCGAAGGAGTTTCCGACGATCAGGTCGATGTACTCATGGCACAAGGCCAATTTTCCGGTATTCAGACCGAAGAAGTGTTCTCCTCTCCGTTGGTGTCGATAAACGTCGAGTTTTTCCCGATCATCCGTTGATGATTTGGTTGTGTCCTCCTTCCCAAGTGAAGTATTCTCCTCTCCATTGGTGTCGATAAACGTCGAGTTTTTCCCGATCATCCGTTGATGATTTGGTTGTGTCCTCCTTCCCAAGTGAAGTATTCCTCCTCTCCGTTGGTGTCGATAAACGTCGAGTTTTTCCTATTCGTCCTATGACGTCTAGTTGTACCTGTCCCCATGTGGACTTACCTCTCCGTTGGTTTCGATAAACGACGAGTTTTTCCCAGTCGTCCGTTGACGTCTGGTTGTGTCTCTCTCATTCCCATTCATCTGTAAATGTCTGGTCGATCTTTTTGGTGTCTGTAAACATCATCTTTCGATGTCTGTAAACGTCGAGTATTCCCATTCATCTGTAAATGTCTGGTCGATCCTTTTGGTGTCTGTAAACATCATCTTCCGATGTCTGTAAACGTCGAGTTTTCTCCCATTCATCCGTTGATGTCTGGTCGAGTCTCCCCAGTCATTCATTAATGTCTGGTTACCTCTCCGTTGGTTTCGATAAACGTCGAGTTTTTCCTGGTCGTCCCCAGTTGGTTACCTCTCCGTTGGTTTCGATAAACGTCGAGTTTTTCCTGGTCGTCCCCAGTTGGTTACCTCTCCGTTGGTCTTGGTAAACGTTGATTTTTCCCATTTCGTCCGTTGACGTATGTTTGTATCCCTTCCATTCATTCATTAATGTTTGGTTACCTCTCCGTTGGTCTTGGTAAACGTTGAGTTTTTCCCATTTCGTCCGTTGACGTATGGTTGTATCCCTTCCGGTCATTCATTAATGTCTGGTTACCTCTCCGTTGGTCTTGGTAAACGTCGAGTTTTTCCTAGTTGTCCGTTGGCATCTAGTTGTGATTTCTTTCCCCCATTCATCGTCGTTGCGATGTCTGGATGTGGCTGTACCCTTTAAAAAAAAAATATATACCCAGCAATAAAATCCCAGTGGACGTTTCCATTGGTGGATCCCGGTACTGTGCAAATTCTAATCGGTTCTTGGTATTCAATCCCTGTTTACCCTGAAAGTCTGACAGCCGTTGCTCTCATCCATTCGGGTTCCCAGCTGATTGAATAGGGCAGCTGTAGCACCTCAAATTTGCACCTATCATTGTACATACATTTTCATGTTAGGTCATAACATATCATGATCCATTGCATAGCATTTGCATTGTCCCTCAGTTGCCTCAAGAGCAAGCAATCAAGAATTAGGTCAAACTAATCTCCTGATCAGTCAACCAAGCAAGCAAAGGAATTTCTCATTGAACCAAGGCCTTGGGGTTTGTCCAACAAGTTCACATGGCTTGGAGGTCTATTTGAAGATTTTGGTCAAGGGTTGAAGACTTGGAGATCATCAGTTCATACACAGACAGTCAAAAACCCTAAAAAGGTCAACTGTCAGTCAAAGCAGTGGATGGTGGCCATTCTTGTGGAATTCGGGCACCATGATCAATAATAAAGAGTTCATACAACTTGGGACATCATTTGAAGTCAAGTTCTCAAGGAATTAGGGTTTGGAAGTCATCAGTCAATGTAAAATCAGACAAAAACCCTAAAAGTCAATTGTTGGTCAACTGTCCATTTAATCAGTGATTTGAGGATTGGAATTGGTTTGTGAGAGTTTATTCATGTCCAAATAGTCATCATATATCATGCCAAACACCATCATGGAAGAATTTGAAGCCAGATCAGAAATTTCCCAAAACAGAAACTGGGCCTGTAACTGAAACCTGCCATAAATGGAAAGTCTTGATCCTCAAACTTACATTTTGATACAAGCCTCAAATGAATTTTTTCCCAACATGAAAGTTGAAGATCTTGTTCTCCCATTTCCAAAAAGTCCAAGAACTCTCAATTCCCATGTGTGGTTGGCAAGTTATGATCGAATCGATTTCAGAAATTCTTGAACTTCAAAGGGCCATATCTCCCAAACCGTTTGGCCAATTTTGGTGGGGTTTTTTCCTACAAGTCACATTTGATCCCCTCTTTCCAAAAATATAAATTTCATGAGCCAAAACTTCACCAATCAAAATGGCATTTTTTGACCTATCTCATTTAAATGCAAGTTTGACCAAGAGTTGACTTTTTGATTTAAACATTTTTTCAACATTTGGCCAATTGGAACAGCTCATAAATGTCATTTAGAATGTGTTTGCAAAGTCAAAATATGCAGTACATAAGGCCATTGCTTGGTTGCTTGAATTGTAAGAAAGGTACAATTTAGCCATACTTGTCCATACCATTCACCATGCCTTGCCTTGTACCTCATAAGAACAGCAATTATGCAGCATTTTTTTTTTGTCATTGTGCACACATTTTGCAGCCAAAAAAACCAGTAGTACATATGGCCATGCTTGCTTGCTTAAAATTGGGAAGGAAGGACCAAAACTAGCCATGCTTGGTACTGCACATGGCAGCCTTGCCATTTTTGCTGTCATGCTACAAACCAATGGCAGACACACAAACCATTTTTGAACACAGCAACAAAAGCCATGGTTCACACTCTCTCAAACCTGACTTGGCTGTTTTGGCATTCAAATTTTTCTGTCAAAAACTGTCCAAAAGACCAAAGTTACAAAAACTGAAAACCACATTTAGCAACTTCTAACAGCAGGTTCTATGCTGCATTTTCTGTCATTAAAAATCTCATTAACAGCCACCACATCAAAAAACCAACCAAGCTTCATGAATTCACACTCATTCTAAAAATGACCTTGCTCACTTGCATTTCACCAAAGCTGTCCAAAAAACACTAAGGAAACAAACCTGGCCTTGACACCATATCCAAACCTCATTTCCCTGTCATATACCATTTTGGCCAAGGCAGAAAAAGCATGGCTCACTCATCTTGGTTTGGCATTTCTGTTTTTTTTTCTGTCCAAAAGCACCAAAGTTGTAACATGGCCTTGTACCAAAAACAACCTCTAACAGCAGGGCTTTTGATCCTCTTTTCTGTCACTTGAAACAAAAGTTAACAACCATCAAAAAACACATTGCAGAAAAAGCACTCATCCTAAAAAACTGCATTTGACCTTGCCATTTGGCATTTCAAACTTTCTGTCCCAAACTCCCATTGAACAAAACCAAGCCTTGCATTTGGACCATCTATTCATCATCACCAACCCTGCCATGACAAACCAACAGCAGACATAACAAACTTCATGCATGCTAAAAAACTCATCTTTTTGTGCCTTTATGATTTTCTGTCCAAATATTGGCAAAAAGACAAACCTGGCCTTGGCTTGAGGCAATGTTTCCCACCATTTCCTGTCATAAAAAACCAGTAAGAACAGCCTTTAACCACACAAAGAAATCCTCACTCTCTCTCATTGGATTTCTTCACCCAAATGGCAAATTCTGTTCACAAACAGGAACAACATCAAAACAGAAAATGGTAACTTCCTTTTTTCTGTCAAAAAAACAAAACCAGCAGCAGCATCAAACACATCATACAGCAGGAGGCATTGGTTCTCTCACTCTCTAAAAATCCCTCTCACTGGCATTTGTTCTAAACAACCCAAACTCACAAAAAGTAACAAACCCTGCCCTGCTTTGATAACAATATTTCTTCATTTTTGCTGTCAAAAACAAAACCTTGCCTTACTACAAAACAACATCCAACAGCATTTCTTTTTTTCCTCATTTTGCTGTCAAAATGAAACTCCTACCTAGCAGAAAAAACACACTACACTGCAGAACCAACCTGCTTCAATCATTTTCCAAAAACTCACTCATTGGCATTTTTTCAAACTCAGTCAAGAACTCTCAATGAACAAAACCCTGGCCATTACTTTTCACCATCTTTTCTGCATTTTCTAAACCTAGAGAAACATAGCAGCCAGAACAAAAAAACCTCATTCTCATCTTCTTGCATTTTTGCTCGAAGGCCATTTCTGACCAAAAGCTCCAAAGGCCCTCGAATGCTTTTGCTTCCTCCAAGTTCTGACCATCATTTGTAGACTCTTTGAACCACCATTCATCATCTACACAGCCTTTCATTGCTCTGTTTTTCTCAAGAACCAACAATGGCAAAACATGAGCTGAGCATTTTCAAGCATGGTTGAGCTAAAAGGCTTCAAGCATTCAACATTGCCAAGCATAAGGGCCATCTGTTTCAGCACAACAGCACCAAACAATCACTGATTCACATATTTCTTCAAATCCAAGTAAAATCTCGAATCCCTTATTTCTTTAAATGATGATATGTGTCTTGTAACTCTCACCATGCTCATTCCATTACAACTTGAACCATGCTAAATGATCAATCATGCTGTGAGAAATAGGGATTTCATTTTTATGCTTGAATGTGTTTTTTTCATCGATTTGCTATAATGCTGTGGTTTTCATGAAAACGATGATTGGAATATGTATGTATGCTGTTAGTTAAGCATGATGGTGTGAGCAATTTCTGTTTATGAGAATGTTGAAAAATTCGATCTGCTGGAAGTGATGAATGCCCTGCTGTTTTGCTATCTTAATCTGTCCAGAAATCCACATTGATTCGTGTTCTGTTTGTTTGTGTTAGAATGCCACTTGAGTTTTAATGCCATGCTGTTGTTTGTTTTGCTTGTTTTGATTTTCATTGATGATTTTGAGCATGAAGATAAGTTTACCATGGCTGCTAAAACCCTAGGGTTTTGTTAAACACAGAATTTGAGTTGATTGGCCCGTGCACTGTTCCATTGGCTGAGAGCCAATGAGAACATTTCCTTTGCCTTGCCCAAAACGCAGCACTCTGATAAGTGACTGCAGATATTACAAATTTGCCACTGCGTTGACCCTGTTGACCACTTATGCCATGCAATTTGTTCATGTTTGTTTCAATAATCACTCAACTTCAACAATTCTTTTCTCATTCATTATTCATCCAAAAATCATGAGAATTTTTCCATCATATTCACAAGAATGTCCTCTATTTTATTGTGATTTTTAATTAATTTTCCATTGGCTGGATTTTAATTGATAATTATTTTCTTGACATGTATGCATAATTGATACCTTGTGCCATTCCTTTTGTGAAATTCTCATGATGTATCCAATGGCTCCCAAATTTTTTGTGCTTAAACTAGACACATTCATGGTGATTTTGGTGTAAAGTTAGTGAATTTATCATTTGTGGTTTATGAGATATGATTTTTTGAATTAGGGTGTGACAATTTGTGTCACACCATTGATGTCCAACTTCATGATTTTCATTACCATGCTTCTTGACCTCCAAATGGATTGAAATTTTGCATGAGCCTACTCTTGTATGTCTAGTTCACATGTGAATTTTCTTGGATTTATTTGAACTATTTTCCATTTGTTTGAGATTTTTCTTCCCTGCCTAGACAAATGTTGACCTTGTGTGATACATGTTCCCATTTCATTTGAGAAATTCTCATACTTTATTAGATGGACATGAAATTTTGCATGAGATAACTAGACATCCTCATCTTTGCCATGGTTTTAGTCCCATTCATTTATCATACACCATTCTTGACTTATGAATTTTCTAAGTTGATGCATGTTTGGTTGACTTCTTTGAGCATGTTCAAATGTGCTTTGACTTTCTGATTTTCATTGACTGCCTTCCACTTGTCCAAATGGGATGAAATTTGACATGCTTACCATGCTATGTGTTAGGTTTTGATCATGATTTATTTGGTGATTTTTGGAAAATGTTTAGATTGCTTTTGAGTTAAGTCTTGCTGTTGACTTCTGTGAGCTTCTGTTTGCCATACTTTGACCTAAATGGTTCATGGAATGATGATGATGATTGATATGAATGTGAACCCAATTGGTTGTGTTTCTTGAATGTTTAAACTTGACTTTGATTGGATATCCCTTGCTGTCTTGACTTTCTTATTCACTTTTCATCCTAGGCTTGCCCTAGTGGTCCTGTTACTCACCTTTGAACTTGTGTTTTCAGGTTGACCATCAAATGGCCATTGAGACCAATTCTTTTGATTGAGCTTGCTTAAAAATCATTGTCTAACTTGTGTGTTTTGTAGGTGGCTTGGCTCACATGCCCTAAGCCTTGTGCCTTGCACATCCATGTGCCTCCAATTAACTGTTGGTGTCTGTTTCTGTTTGTTTTGTTTGAAGTTGCATACTAACATCTACTTGACTGTTTCAGGTGCTGTAGTTGCTTAGTTCCTTGTGAACTTTTTGCTTTGCTTTGATTGTATAAGCAATTTGCATTGAGGTATGTCTCTTTGTCTTCATGTAGTCTGGAAGACCTGGCCTGTTACTTGGCCAGGCAACTGTCTGAAGCCCTCCTTAAGAGGCAATGTTTGTGGATGTTTAACTTTGTCCTTGCATAGAGTCAAAGTCCTCCTAAGTGAAGAGGCAATTGGTGGAAGGTAGGGATATGCAATCTATCCCCCACTATTCAGTGTGTCATCTGCTTTGCTCACACCACTGTGTTGATGCATTTCAGATACAAACCCAAGATCTTGTACAACTGTACAGTTGAGTCAGTTTCAAATGTGTAGAAGGGTTCCCACTTTCTGAACCCACACATTCTTGTCTTGAGCTCTCCCTAGCCAGGGATAAGAGCTGTGAGGTCTCATCCTCACTTCATCCTTTCATCTGCTTCACCTTAGCCCCTCAATGGCAAGGTTAAGAGCAACATTCACCCAGTTCCAGAGGTTTGTTTGTCGAGGTTGATATGACCCCTTGACTAAAACCTAACCCTTGTTTGAGCCACTTGTTTGTGTATAGCGTGTGCTATCTGTGCTTGTAGGATTGTTTGACTTGCTTCCTGTGCAAGATAGGATTGTTTGACTTGCTTCCTGTGCAAGATAGGATTGTTTGACTTGCTTCCTGTGCAAGATAGGATTGTTTGACTTGCTTCCTGTGCAAGTTAGGATTAGTTTAGACTTGCTTCCTGTGCAAGTTAGGTTTTACTTGGCTTGCTTCCTGTGCAAGTTAAGTGTGTGTGGCTTGCTTCCTGTGTGAGCCATGCTTAGGATAGGTTGGCCCTTGTGCCATTTAGCTAGAAACCTTAACTTAGGGATGATTTGCATGATAACATCTAGGCTCGAGTCGTAGTCTCCCTAGTTGTGTCTCCCTCTGTTATCTGGTTAGGCTAGTCCTTTATCCCTGCGTAGGGGAACTACATCGCCCTGATCTTCACACCAGATGAAGTATGTAGGCAGGAGATTGAGCTGATCTCTCCGGGCGCCTTTTCTTTTCTTTTGTGTTTGTTTGACAGTTATAAGCTGAGTCCCCGACTCCCTATTAACTTGTTGTGTTGTTGTGTGCTTGGAAGCTGATGTAAGTCCATCGAGTGGCATTTGGGTTCCAGTGTGCGTGTGTTTGGTTCGGATGCTGATGTAAGTCCAGTGATTGGCATTTGGGCTCCATGTTTGCCTCTTTGTGTGTGTTTAGGTTCGGATGCTGACATAAGTCCAGTGATTGGCAGTCGGGCTCCACGTTTGCCTTTGCCTGTGTTTGTTTGTGTGCGTGTCAGCCGAGCTACGAATGCTCTGATTCTTCTCTCGTCCGAGAAGATACGTATGCATAGGGTGCGACATCCTAGCGAGCATGTGTCGTTTCCCCAGTCCGAACTACTTCGACTCTGATGTCTATGCCTGATAGACTAAGTAGGCCCAGGATGCGACATCCTGCCGAGTCAGTTTCAGTCAGTTTCTTGCGTTTCTTTCAGCCAGTGTGTGTGAGTATTTGAGCAGTGTTTTAGCAACCATTTTTCCTTTCTATTGTGCGTGGATCCCGTAGAGTACTACGGATGCGTAGGGGTGCTAATACCTTCCCTTCGCATAACCGACTCCCGAACCCATACTCTTTGGTCGCGAGACCATGTTCTTTCCCAGGTTTACTCTGAGCGTTTCCTTTCCCTCTTTTGGGATAAATAACGCACGGTGGCGGCTCTGTTGTTCTTCTTTTCCCGCCGGTTTTTCGCGCGATGCGACAATATGCCATTGATTGATGTTTTAAAGGTTTTTGACCTCGATTGTGTTATTGATGAATTAAAGATGATGAGTATGATGATGTGTTGTAACATAATGTTGATTCTTGAAAACTATGAGCAAATGATGAATTAGGAAGCTATAACCACAAAAAGATGAGTTTTACTTGATGGGTTTTCATGGTATGAGTTTTTGGTGCATTTAGGAGTGTTTAGATGGTATAAAAACTGATTTTTGGAAATTTTCGCAGTATGTATCAACCTATGAAGGTCATGTGTTGCCCTTATGAAGGTGATGTGTCGACCTATAAATGTCATGTGTCAACCTATGAAGGTCATGAGTCGACATATACAAGCGACACATGAGTCATAACGTACAAGCTTTGAAAATGCAACACATGTGCCGACCTTTAAGTCATATGTGTCGACACATAGACAAAAAAATTCTTCTATATGTCGACCTATGGATCGTATGTGTCAACACATAGACTACTTTTTCGCTTAAAAACTTACTTTTTCAACACGAAACATTTTCTAAGGCTAAGTTACATTTATAGTAGTCAATTATCAACTGTAGAGAGGTTTATGATGGTTTTTTGGTTAATTATTGAATCGTTATAATGAATGCTATGATGTGTTATTTTTCTTGGATAAAGTGATATGAATAATTGATATGTAATAATGTGTGATGAGTTAGTGATGTTTGTTGATGTTAATAACATTATAACTTGAATTGATGATTGCATGAATAATGATGTGATACATGAATGATGAGATGTGTGTAGGGGAATCCTTTGAGGTGAAGTTTGATGTGTTAATGCATGTTAATTAAGAGTCATGCATCATGGTGTACAAACTTCGGTCCAGTTTTGGTGAGCCTTGATTCTATGGTGATTGATCGGGTGCAAGTAGTTAATTCCTATTATAGGGAATTAACGAAGCGTTACCTATGGTGATGGTATAGATTTTGGTGTGCTCCGGTTCTAAGAAGAAATCGATCTTATGGTGGTGATCATGGAGTGAGATGAGATGTGTTGCATATGATGTTAACAATAATTGGTACCATATGCATGTTGAGTTGGTGTTGAGTACATTGCATAAGTGTTGCATTGTGTTGATGGTTGTAGATGTGATTTTGGATAAGATGTGTTGCATATTATGTTAATGATAATTGAGATGTGTTACATAAGATGTTACTAATAATTGAGATGTGTTGCATATGATGTTAATGATAATTGAGATATGTTGCATATAATGTTAATGATAATTGAGATGTGTTGCATATGATGTTAATGATAATTAAAATGTGTTGCATATGATGTTAATGATAATAGAGATGTGTTGCATATGATGTTAATGATAATTGAGATATGTTGTATATGATGTTAATGATAATTGAGATGAGGTTGCGTATGATGTTGATGATAGACGAGATGTTGTCATGTATGATATTGATGTAGAATTGGGTGTGAGAATGTGATATGTTGTTGTACTTGATAATGTAGATTTCATACTCTATTCTTCATGTTATATCATTTATTATTCAAATTAATTCTATGTTGTATAAGTGTCGCGTTATGTTTATTATTGATGATGTGTTATTGGATGAGAATACTTAGCGTGTTCGTATTGTTTAAACATTTTGTATGTTCATGTTATGCATTCATTTACTTCCTCTTGTTTTTCATCGTTGATTATTGAAGTGTATTCTCACCCGTTCTGTTTGAATGTTGTCTTTACATGGGCATCATGCAGATACTCAGGAGTAGATTGTTGTAGTAAGTGGAAGGTAGTTCTTGGTGTGACTTCCTATTAGTTGTCGTTATTTTAGTAGGGTCTTGCTCTGGTCAATGTAACATCAGGTTGGGGAACGTTTTCTCTAATTCTTTTTGTCTTGTTAAATTTGCTAGTCATGTTTGATGATGTTTTAAATGGTGATGAGTTGATCATTACAACTCTTGTTAAGATGTTATGAAGTTGAAGTTATGAGATTACATTTCTTGAATGATGATTATTAAATGTTTAAATTGATTGATAATGATTCCGATGTGATGATACCCTAGGAGAAGTTGAGCACACGATGATAAGTTTTATGTTATATTTTGACACCCTTGTAGTCGTATTTCCAATTAAATTATGCGTTAAAATTGTATGTGGTATTTAGGGTGTTACAAATCATGCCATTTTTCCCTAATAAAACATGCTTGGAATATGATGTCAGCCTTAACTATAAAGACAAAAGTATTAAATAAAATACTATAACAGTCTTAAAGTATGATCCTACTTTGGGATAAGAGAAGTTAGTATATGTTAGATAAGCTTCATATATAAGTAAGAGTAAGTAGAATAATGAACTTTTGTTATAAATAATACTAGAAATAATACAATTCATGATTAAAAAAATCATATCACCCAACCAAAATTCGAGGTAAAAGGTCAATGTGCGCTATGTTTTGTTTTATTTTTTAATAAATACATCATATTACCTCAATTTCTAAATATAACCGAAGAGAGAAATAATTCAGGACATGCTTCGAATCCCAAAATCTAACTGTTTATGTTTTTTTTCTTTAAAACTGGTGTCTCTCTTTTTATTTTATTTTTAACATTTAAATTAATGATCTTTCCTTCGGTTATATTTCATAACTTATGAATTAGATTATCATACTTTACTATAAAATCAATTGTTAATTAGATTTTACCCTAAACATAACTTATATGTAGTCACTTCAAAGTCCTATGCATCATTCTATGAGATGGATTACAAGAAAAAAAAAATCTCCAATGTTCTTCAATATTGAACAAAACATTTTTTCTTCCCTTGCAACCTATCTAACATAATGATGTTGATGTTGTTATTGTATTTTTGTAATAACCTTTCTATGTTGTCAATCAAAGAAATATATGAGAAATTTATTGTTTTCCTTGGTTAACACCATTGAGAAATTTATTCCTAAACACAATCATTCATTTCTCTTTCATGTTCTCTTTCGTGTTCTCTTTCATGTGAATATTTTTTATGAAAAAATAGGTTGTTATTCATGAATCCATTATTAAACTCTTGATTTGTTCAAATAATTTATTTTATTATTCTAAGTAAACAATATAAATACATAAAAAAAAATATTTTCCTCTTGATTTTTAACAGAAACCGAGAGGTATGTGGCGTTTGGGTTATAACATATTTTATTGTTAATTTTATTTAAAGAGAAACTCATTTTACATCGATTTTGAGTAATAACCGAGGTAAAATATAAACGTGTTTATACAGTTTCTTCATTGTCCTTAAAAAAATGTTTATCGTTTATTTAATGAGTATCAATGTTCAAGACACTGTATTTAGTGATCCTCGTGAATTCTAAAACCCTAATTATAAAATCATTTTGAATATTAAAAATTGATAATGAAACATTTGACATGAAAACTTTGAAACTTAAAAAGGAAATGATGGATTCTAATTATTTTGTTGGGGAAAATTCTCACCGATGGATTGGAAGAGAAGAAAAGTATTTGAGTTCAAGGTTCGTGTTCATAAATAATAATATAACTGAATATTTATTTTATTTATCTGACTTTTTATAGTTTTATATCAGACATTTGATCTTCCGCAAGATCAATGAAACATGGATCCCCAATATTTTCCCTTCTCCAAGATATCCAATACTTGTTCTTCACTGACAACGATGACGATGAATCAGATACAATATTCCTATTTTAATATTATGTGTAAATAAATAATATTCTATATAAACAATGTAGTTTGTAAATAAATTATTTTTATTAATATTTTATGTAAACAATGTAATGAGTATATATATATATATATATATATATATATATATCTATATATATATATATATATTATTAATATAATATATATATATAATATATATATATATATATATATATATATATTATATATAGATATATATATATATATATAGATAGAGAGAGAGAGAGAGAGAGAGAGAGAGAGAGAGAGAGAGAGAGAGAGAGAGAGGGAGAGAGAGAGAGAGAGAGAGAGGAGAGAGAGAGAGAGAGAGAAGAGAGAGAGAGAGAGAGAGAGAGAGAGAGAGAGAGAAGAGAGAGAGAGAGAGAGAGAGAGAAGAGAGAGAGAGAGAGAGAGAGAGAGGAGAGAGAGAGAGAGAGAGAGAGAGAGAGAGAGAGAGACGAGGGAGAGAGAGAGAGAGAGTTTGGAAAATATAAAAAGCCTATTGTTGTGGATCAAACCCATAACCTTTTAAATTAACCCCTCAGTTATTTTTAATTCGAGGGATAAAACAGTAGATTTTTATGACGCCCTTCGCTTCCTCGCTGGCCTCTTTAATCGAGGTTAAATCAACTTCGACGTCTGAATTTTCATGTGCTTTTTTTAGTAGTGAAATTAACATGTTGTGAGTATAAATGATCATGACATTAGACCAAAAACAATTTTATAAGGAGAATTTCACATTATCTTAACTCAAAGCCTCCTCTAATTTACACGCCGGATTAGGATATCAAATTCAAACTTTAATTAGTTTTTTATAATTGACTAGTGTTATATAAACTTGAGCTAAAATAAATAAGGTGCAGTAAATAATTATTAGAATGAGATTGAGAAACAAACATGACATAATTTCTATAAACTAAATTAGACCGGTTAACTTTGTATAATACTTGTCCACAACTTGTGGATGAACCGATATTGTTATCATCATGACAATATTAACCAAACCAAACTGGTTAATTGATATATAGCAATTCTAATAAGTTTAGTGCGCTTCAAATGAAACAAAATGTTATAGAAAATACATTTTGCCAGCCAGGTTTGTAGTCATGTTTTTTTATGTAAGATTTATAATCACTCTGTGTGCCGCTCCATCCAATATGTTATAATCAAAAGCTTTGAAAGCCAAGAAGCAAAACAATAAGCAATGAAGACAAGCACTTTCCGTATAGAAGCACGTACAACTATAGACAAATAGTATTATTGGATTGCATATCAAATTTAGCTTAAACATTTTGCCAATTTGATCATTTGTTGTCATTTACAATATACTCCACTATAACCACTTACATGAAAGTTGTAACAAAACTATATATATATATAATATATATATATATATAATATATATATATATATATTATATACATTATAGCTTGTGTGCGATCAAAATATATATTGTACACATATATTGTTACATGTCCAAGCGATGATCCATCGGTACAATTTTTTAGATAGGAGTGTCTCGTTTAATTTAAGTAACAAGTAACTTGACACAAAATTAAAATAATAGTTCAATTCAAGCTTTATTAAAAGCGAGATATACAATATCCTATTCCAATTGTATAACTATCCTATATATATGTTTGTTATCTATATAAAGATAACATAACAAAAACTCTCAATCTCTAATTAACTAACTCCTTGTGTTAAAAAGGCTTAGAATCGGACAAAAAGCAAATATGAAGTTGCCTTCGCTGGAAATAATCGGGATGAAGGAACATTAATCCCAATAACCTTTGTCAAGGAACTGTTAAAAATATATATTATATATATATATATATATATATATATATATATATATATATATATATATATACCTAATACATTATAGCTTGTGTGCGATCAAATATATATTGTACACATATATTGTTACATGTCCAAACGATGATCCATCAGTACGATTTTTTAGATAGGAGTGTCTCGTTTAATTTAAGTAACAAGTAACTTGACACAAAATTAAAATAATAGTTCAATTCAAGCTTTATTAAAAGCGAGATATACAATATCCTATTCCAATTGTATAACTATCCTATATATATATTGTTTGTTATCTATATAAAGATAACATAACAAAAACTCTCAATCTCTAATTAACTAACTCCTTGTGTTAAAAAGGCTTAGAATCGGACAAAAAGCAAATATGAAGTTACCTTCGCTGGAAATAATCGGGATGAAGGAACATTAATCCCAATAACCTTTGTCAAGGAACTGTTAAAAATATGTTAAATTAACAGCACTGAAAGGAAGTTATAGCAGAGAGAATAGTATATCACTACAAGAAAAATACGTTTTAGCTTCAAAACTTTGCGTCGCCCCAACTTTGACTCTACTAGGGTTGACGTCATGTCATATAACCGTCGCCAACGGGTAAAATCATTTGTTTTACAATTATTTTAGATCGTTGTTACTAACCCCAACTCTGACTCTACTAGGGTTGACGTCATGTCATATAGCCGTCGCCAACGGATAAAATCATTTGTTTTACAATTATTTTAGATCGTTGTTACTAACGCTGGTTGTAACCAACGCCACATATGGATTTAATTAATTTTATTTTAAATAATTCTTTTAATGGGATACCAGCGATCATAATAATCGACGCTAACATATAGTTACACGTAAGTTCCTTCATATTTTTTTATCGTAGCGACGGCTACAAATCGACGCTAAAGTTGGTGCAAAAATATTTTATTTCCCCAACAATTTTCACTTGCCTCCTTTTCTTATTTATTTATTTAGTTAAATATCTTGAAGTATAGCGTCACATAAAACGCTAACTTTTGTAAAAAAAATCATTTTCCCCCGCAACTTTAGTTTGCCTCCTTTTTAAATTTTTTTTATATATTTATTTATTCATTATTTATTCTTTTTAACCAAATAACTTTTCACTTTTTTTATATATTAAAATGATTAATAAATTAGTAATATCTAAAATTGACATATAAATTTACATATTTTAATATTTATTTAAGTAAATACTAAATATAGATTTAAAATGTCAGACAAATAAGGATTTTTTACTAATATAACCCAAGTTTTTAAATTATTTCCCAAAATAACCCAAGTTTCAAAAAATTTCCCAATCTACCCCACCTTTAATAGGGAGGCGCCAATTGGATTGGCGCCCCCTCTTAAAAATTACAAGGAGGCGCCAATTGGATTGGCTAGGGCACCTGCCCTAGCCAATCCAATTGGCGCCTGTGTGTATTTTTTAAGAGGGGGCGCCAATCCAATTGGCGACTCCCTTAAAAAAGCCTCAAATGAAAAAACTTCCAACATGAAAGTTGTAGATCTTTTCAAAAAAATGAATTTGGATATAAATTTTGCAACATTTGGATTTTTTTTGAGAAAGTTATGGGCAGTTGAAGTTGGACTTCTGAGTTTTTCAACTGTTGTCTGACCTATAATGTTTTGTATTATTGCATGTGTTTCTTTTACGAATATGAATTTTTGTCCAACATAACATTTGAAGTAGACATCTTAAATTTTGCAATGCACTTGGTCCCACCTTAAAATAATTAAAAATGAGTGAGTTAGGTATCTGCGAAGTTGACCCAAAATTAGGGTTTCTGTCAGAATGACCTATAATGTTCTGAAATTAATGATGAGCTTCCAAGTTTCAAATGGATTTTTGATGAACATGAAAGTTGTTCATATGGCGACTGTTGTTAAAACTTGAATGGAGGCGCCAATTGGATTGGCTAGGGCAGGTGCCCTAGCTTAGGGTAGGTGCCCTAGCCAATCAAATTGGCGCCTATGTGTATGTTTTAAAAGGAGGCGCCAACTCAATTGCCGAGTCCATCATAAAATGCCTTTTTTGTATTATAAATAGATGCGTTGTGTGACCTATTGTTCCACAACTCAAATAATCATTTGGCTATCATGTTTGGTGTTCGTCGCCGATACGGTAAGGTGATTTATGCGAGAGACAAACCTCAATTGGTGATGCTGTTTTGGAACATCACCACGTTAGATCAACTGAAGAGGGAGCTGGTTCGATGGTTAGACGGGAAGATACCAGAAGGGGAAAAAATCAGAAGTATTGAGAGACTTGACAGTATCTTTGGTTGGGTGCGAATGAGGACTGATAAGGATGCTAGGGAAATGATGTTCGGTCGAGACGACATTAATTTGATTGTTGTAATCAGTTAGAATTATTTATGTTTTCAGATATTTTGTACTGATGTTGGTTATGAAACTCGTTGTAACAAGAACTTAATGATATATAATGATTGATTGTTACAGAAATACAATGTTACAAAAAGCATAAGATGTAGATACAATGTTACAAATAGCTTAAGATCTAGATATCATATTACAATAAGCTTAAGATCTAGATGATGCTCCTAGATTGGGACAGTTGTTTTTGTTGTGTCCTGGTTGACGACAGATACTACATAATCTTATCATTTTATCTGTGGAATCCATCTCTGTTCTTATACGTGTGCTGTTTGGCCTTCCTTTCTTCTTTCTACGCATCTCTTCATTGTGCCAAACAATATCTCCTTCATATGGAGGCCAGTAATCCTCCATTGGTAGTACTGAAAAGCCTCGACTATATACATTCATGATGGTGTTGGCCTTGTACACATCAGATAAATAGGTGTTAGCGTCTTGACGAGTATAAGCGCATGCTGCAATGACATGGGAGCAAGGTATGCGGAAGGCCTGAAATTTTCCACAATCGCACCAACTTGTGTTTAGTCTAACAGCGTAGGCTAAATTTGGTCTCCCCTCGCTGTTGCCCATTGTTTCCTGGACGCTGAAATTTTGTCTATGACGGTCAAACACGGTTACAGCGTGTGTCGTAGCTTTGATGCTCTCCTCTTTCATGACCTTCATGCAACATTCACTGAATACTTGTCCAGACATTAACACTGCATTCCATCTTTCGCCTCTGGTTGCGAACATAGAAGCCAACCTATAATAGGTTGATCTTACCAAGGCGGTTATCGGCAGGTTTCGAATTCCTTTGAAAACCCCGTTCATGCATTCCACAATGTTTGTTGTCATGTGGCCCCATCGACAACCACCGTCAAATGCTCTTGTCCACTGCTCTACTGGGATGTTATTTATCCATCTCCCCGCATCTTCATTAGACAGTCGAATCTCATCACGATAATATTGAAAAGACGGTTGAGTTAAAGCATACCCAGCATTCACCACCTTCTTGCGAAGATTCTTATCTTTTATAGCACGCATGAAGTTTTGTGCTATGTGTCTGATACAGTAGACATGTGTAGAAGGAGGATCATGCCATCCGTTTTCATGGTTGTTGTAGGCACTTTCGATGGCAGCATGTCTATCAGAAATCAGACATAGATTGGCTTGTGGTGCGACATGCGATCTGTAGATGTCAAAGAAAGAAACCCCATCCAGCAGCTGTTTCACCTTCAACAAGAGCAAAGGCAACGGGAAATACATTGTTGTTACCGTCTTCTGCAACTGCCATGAGCAACGTACCCTTGTATTTTCCGTATAACCAAGTGCCATCAATTTGCAGGAGAGGTTTGCAGAATGCGAAACCTTTGATGCAAGGGTCAAATGCCCAAAAGAGACGGTGGAATATTCTATTACCTATAGCACAGGTTCCGTCTGGCATCATTGCTGGCACTGTCTCCAGAATTGCCACGGTTCCTGGGACATAAGTTTTTAGTGCCCATAAAAAATCGTGGTAATTCTTTGAATGAGTCCTCCCAGTTGCCGAAAACCTGCTCAACAGCCTTTGTCCTCGCAATCCATGCTTTCTTGTAAGATGGAGTATAATTATATGTTGTTCGGATATGTGATATAATTATACTCACCTTCACTGATGGGTCTTTGTTTACCAATGGCAGAATGTCTCGACAAATCAATGCTGTGCTCAGTTGACGGTGATCTTGTGCAACGGTTGTTGCGACGCAACTGTGTGGTGGGTCTATTGAAGCGATCTCCCAAGAGTCATTTCTCTTCTTGTAAGATGCAGCCAAACGAAACTTACATAGCATGTTACAACATTCAATAACATACCTTCTTGAATCAGTGCGTTTAACCGTAAAGTCAACAAAGTTGTTCATGTGATATTTTTTGATTGCCAAGACACATTCCTCTTTGGTACGAAACATGTCTCCCACCTTTAATTCTCCTACTGGTCTCGGATACGGATTGTAGAAGACACTGTCGGACATTTCATCATCGTGAAGATCCATATTTGTCATATGTTGAGGAGGAATATAGACATGAGTAGGAGGTATTGGTGGTGGTTGAGCCTCATCTTCATCGTCGTTATTCAGGATGTGATCAACCTGTATCTCAGTCTCCTCTTCTTCTTCATCAACAACGTCGACCTCTACTTCTGCTTCTGGGTTGAGTTCATCTGAGCATTGTGCATCATCTGCATCATCTCCACCAGCTGGATCCTGATATGTTACTTGAGACTGTTGAGACGGTATACATGGTTGTAGAGTAATGTACAACTCGATAGAATCCATGCCTGAATGTTCATGACTAAGAAACATGCTTTGCACATCTTCATCGTCTCGTATCTTTAGGGGAAAAACTTGCATTGACCATTCTCAAAAATATAGGATTCTGATATGTCATCCTTGACACAATACCTCCCTGTATAAAGGATTGTATTCTTTTTTTGAAATGCAAAAAGGTTGCATTTCTCTTCATCGAAACTCTAATGGTATTAGTGTTTCTAAAACAAAAACCATGAAGCTCAGACTCAAAAGTTTCACCGTTGCAGTGAACGTTGATACTGTATAATGATGAAGATGACATTTTGGAGATGAAAAGTATTTTGCAAGTGCAGATGAAAGTGAGTGAAGATGAAAAGTATTTTGGAGAAGAAAAGTATTTTGCAAGTGCAGATGAATGTGATAGTAAGACACTTAAATAGATGGTATTAATGTCTCACATTGAAGCTAGTCTGAGATACCGTGTCAAGCATGCAAGTAATTTCAGAGATGATGTGTCTGTCATGTAAGACAGTGTGACTTGATGTGTCAAGCATGCTAGCTAGTTCAGAGATGAGGTGTTTGTCATGCAAGACAGTGTGAGTTGATGTGTCAAGCATGCTAGGTAGTCAAGAGTTGATATGTCTGTCATGCAAGCTATCAAGTAGGTAGTCATCAGCATACAGGAGACAAGACAGACACGTGTCGGACACCTAAGACGGTCAGAGATGATGTGTCAATCCTGCAAGACAGTGTGAGTTGATGTGTCAGCCAGGCAAGCCATCAAGAAGGTAGTCATCAGCATACAGGAGACAAGACAGACACGTGTCGGACACCTAAGATGGTCAGAGATGATGTGTCAATCATGCAAGCCATCCATAAGTGAATTGTTCAGCATGCAGGAGACAGCAATGCCACGTGTTGAGCATGCAAAGGGTGGCGCCAATTGGATTGGCGCCTACCTTTAGGACTTGCACATGGTCGCCAATTTGAGTGGCGCCCCCCTTAGTCAGTCCTTGAAACCAAGCATTCAGAACTAGGCTTGCATGCATGTGCCCTAGGGTGTCGCCAATTTGAATGGCGCCCCCTCCTAAATAATGTACATGGTCGCCAAATGAGGTGGAGACACCATGCAAACATAATTTTTCATGCACTCTTCCATTTGCCTATAAATTGATTCACTCCTTCACCAATTCTTTCACACCAACATTCTCACTACTTCATCTACATTTCTCACTACTTCATCTACATTACTTCTGTTACAATTTCATCTTCTACAAAATCTTCCATTTTCATCTACACTAACTCCCCAACAATATGTCTTTACTCACAATGGGCGAAGCACACAGAGGAACAGTTGCAAACATCGCAACATACGTAAGTTTTTTCTTATACTTCTTTTTTATGTTTCATCTCCACCAACCCCATTTTATTTTGAAATACCGACTTAGTCATGTGTTTCATTATTTCTATTATAGGATGTCTCAAGGTTTCGCACTAGAGTCCACGAATTTGTCCACATGGACCCGATGATTCAACCTTATGTTGAACTCGCCGGTTTTGGTCACCTTAGCAAAATTATGTCTTGGTCTATAGATAACAAATTCATTCTAGCCTTATGCGAAAGATGGAGGCCAGAGACACACACATTTTGGTTTCCAACCGGTGAGTGTACCGTGACGTTAGAAGACGTCTACATGCTTTTAGGACTACGAATAGAAGGCAAAGCCGTTAATGGTAAGACCAACTTTCCTAATTCAATTTGCATGGAGCTTTTAAACGTTGATTTGTTAGATGATAATGCTAGGGGACAAGGTATACTACTATCTCGCCTAAAGTCATATTATAATAGTTTTTATTTAGATGAGCATTCTACCGAAGAGGCTCGAATCATCAAAACTAGGTGTTACATTATGTTGTTACTAGGAGTTTGGTATGGTCCAGAATATCCCAGATCCCCCAGCTAGCCTAGGAGAATGGCATATGCGCAAAGTGAACGACCAATGGAACTACAACCCTTGGCAAACCTTCGCAAGATCAGAGTGTCGCAAGTGGAAGCACCGTCATGACCATGTCTTAACTGACGCAGTCATGCCAAATGAGGTAAAACCAAGTCGTACTTATATGGCTTGGTATAGATCAGTTGGATTTCAATTCATCGCCGATGATATGTACCTCTACGACCCACGCCAAAATAATAAGTGAAGTAGACACCTTAAAGTTTCCAATGCACTTGGTCCCACCTCAAAATAATTAAAAATGAGTGAGGTAGGTCCTTGCGAACTTGACCCAAAATTAGGGTTTCTGTCAAAATATGTGTATGTGAATTTTGCCAAAAGGGACCAAATTCAAGCCCTTCAACATAACAATAACAAGTCCTTGAATTAGGGTTTCTGACCTATAAATTTTTGTATTATGATATGTGTTTATTTTAGAATTATGATAGAAACCTAATGTTTGGAGTTTACACAAAGATAAATTTGACATAATACGAATTGATATTAATAAAATTTGGATTTTACACAAAGAATCCTAATGGTGATGACCGGGATCACCTAACCGACCTCCGGTCCCACATCCCCTAGCTACCCTAACCCTTGGCCCTAACCCACGTTGACGATTCTGCACCCGTGTTTGTTCATCTGATGGTCCAGGAGCGTCATTACCTCCTACAGGAGAAGATCCGTTGAGGTATTCAGCCAACTCAGCATAGTCTTCAGTATTCAATGATGGTGTACCGGCGTAGCTGAGCTCATGACCCCTGCCAGAGAAGTTGGGGTGTGGTTGACTCATGGATGGGCGACCGGGACGGTTGAAGGGGGACATGGGTGACAATGATGGGTCTAGGAAAGGTTGGAAAGGTTGTTGGGGTGTTTGGAAGAGATATGGTTGTGGGATGTTTTGGTATTGTGATGTTTGGGGTTCTTGGCTATGGTAGGTGATGGGGCGGTTAGTGTTTTGGGTAAGGCGACTTTGGTAGGGTGATGGTATGGGTGCGAAGCGATGTTCGGTCGAAGGTTGATGGTCCATTTGTTGGTGGTGGTATGGGGGATGTTCTTGGTTTTGGGGTTGGGTGAATGGCATGTTTTGGTTGTATGTTTGTGTGTTTGTGGAACGGAAAGTTTGTCGGATAGGTGGTTGTGAGTAACCGGGCTGAGAATGTTGTTGGGGGTTAGATGTTGATCCTTCTTGTGTGTAACTTGTCTGGCGTGGGTCGTAGAGGTACATATCATCGGCGATGAATTGAAATCCAACTGATCTATACCAAGCCATATAAGTACGACTTGGTTTTACCTCATTTGGCATGACTGCGTCAGTTAAGACATGGTCATGACGGTGCTTCCACTTGCGACACTCTGATCTTGCGAAGGTTTGCCAAGGGTTGTAGTTCCATTGGTCGTTCACTTTACGCATATGCCATTCTCCTAGGCTAGCTGGGGGATCTGGGATATTCTGGACCATACCAAACTGAAGCTTCACACGGTCGGTGTTGTGCAGCTCCACTGTTGTGAACCGTATTATCGGTGTGCATGTTGTCCATACGGCTGCGTCTTCAGGGTTGATCTGATGCTCATGATCCATATTAAGGTATGGACGCCAAATGAACTGAAATGTTAAAGACGATAGGATTTTAATGAATGTAGAAAAAGTCAACATAATATGAAGAAATAATGAAATTATTTTGCTTACGTCTGCCGGTCGAAGGTGATCCAACAGGTTGCGATATTGAGTAACACAGTGTCTCGGACATCTGCTGTAATTCATACCGCGTGCCGACCATCTACACCAAAAAGTTAAAATAAATTAGTTATGGGTAATAAACTGTAAGGAAGGAAGTAAAGATATAGCAATTTAAACAACTTACTTTTTTGCATATGGAAAAGTGAAGGGGTTGCTATTGACCGGTGCTAGAGACGGTAGTCTTGACCATCCCCATGCTTGTAGCAAAACAGCACATCCAGAAAATGTAGAAGTATCTTTGTGGGAGTTTTTGCACAAAGAACTATAGAGATAGGCTAGACATGCGGATCCCTAACTATAACTACCTATTCTATCTATATGTATAAGTAAAGGTAAGTACATAATATGCATGCTATAACCACTACCTTCGGGAAATAAAAAGGATCCTAGTAACAACATAATGTAACACCTAGTTTTGATGATTCGAGCATCTTCGGTAGAATGCTCATCTAAATAAAAACTATTATAATATGACTTTAGGCGTGAAAGTAGTATACCTTGTCCCCTAGCATTATCATCTAACAAATCAGTGTTTAAAAGCTCCATGCAAATTGAATTTGCATAGTTGGTCTTACCATTAACAACTTTGCCTTCAATTCGTAGTCCTAAAAGCATGTAGACGTCTTATAACGTCACGGTACACTCACCGGTTGGAAACAAAAATGTGTGTGTCTCTGGCCTCCATCTTTCGCATAAGGCTAGAATGAACTTGTTATCTATAGAACAAGACATAATTTTGCTAAGGTGACCAAAACCGGCGAGTTCAACATAAGGTTGAATCATCGGGTCCATTGGGACAAATTCGTGGACTCGAGTTCGAAACCTTGAGACCTCCTATAATAGAAATAATGTAACACTTGACTAAGTCGGTATTTAAAAATAAAATGGGGTTGGTGGAGATGAAACATAAAAAAGAAGTATAAGAAAAAACTTACGTATGTCGCGATGTTTGCAACTGTTCCTCTGTGTGCTTCGCCCATTGTGAGTAAAGACATATTGTTGGGGAGTTGGTGTAGATGAAAATGGAAGATTTTGTTGAAGATGAAATTGTAAAAGAAGTAATGTAGATGAAGTAGTGAGAAATGTAGATGAAGTAGTGAGAATGTTGGTGTGGAAGAATTGTTGAAGGAGTGGATCAATTTATAGGCAAATGGAGGAGTGCATGAAAAATTGTGTTTGCATGGTGTCTCCACCTCATTTGGCGACCATGTGCAATATTAAAGTGGGGGCGCCATTCAAATTAGCGACACCATAGGGTACATGCATGCAAGGCTAGTTCTGAATGCTTGGTTTCGAGGACTGACTCCATGGGGGCGCCATTCAAATTGGCGACCATGTACAAGCCTTAAAGGTAGGCGCCAAACCAATTGGCGCCACCTTCTGCATGTATGACAAGTGGCATTGTTGTCTCCTGCATGCTGAACAAATCACTTATGGATGGCTTGCATGATTGACACATCATCTCTGACCATCTTAGGTGTCCGACACGTGTCTGTCTTGTCTCCTGCATGCTGATGACTAGCTTCTTGATGGCTTGCCTGGCTGACACATCATCTCTGACCATCTTAGGTGTCTGACACGTGTCTGTCTTGTCTCCTGCATGCTGATGACTAGCTTCTTGATAGCTTGCCTGGTTGACACATCATCTCTGACCATCTTAGGTGTCCGACACGTGTCTGTCTTGTCTCCTGCATGCTGATGACTAGCTTCTTGATAGCTTGCCTGGTTGACACATCAACTCACACTGTCTTGCAGGATTGACACGTCATCTCAGACACGTGGCTCTCTAGTATCCTGCATGCTGAATACTCACTTCTGTCTTGCATGACAGACACATCAACTCTTGACTAGCTAGCATGCTTGACACATCAACTCACACTGTCTTGCATGACAGACACATCAACTCTTGACTAGCTAGCATGCTTGACACATCAACTCACACTGTATTGCATGACAGACACCTCATCTCTGAAATTACTTGCATGCTTGACACGGTATCTCAGACTAGCTTTAATGTGAGACACTGATACCATCTATTTAAGTGTCTTACTATCACATTCATCTTCACTTGCAAAATACTTTTCATCTCCAAAATACTTTTCATCTTCACTCACATTCATCTTCACTCACATTAATACCTATCATCTGCAAAATACTTTTCATCTTCACTCACATTCATCTGCACTTGCAAAATAGTTTTCATCTCCAAAATGTCATCTTCATCATTATACAGTATCAACGTTCACTGCAACGGTGAAACTTTTGAGTCTGAGCTTCATGGTTTTTGTTTTAGAAACACTGATACCATTAGAGTCACGATGAAGAGAAATGCAACCTTTTTGCATTTCAAAAAAAGAATACAATCCTTTATAGCATCAGGTATTGTGTCAAAGATGACATATCAGAATCCTATATTTTTTGAGAATGGTCAATGCAAGTTTTTCCCCCTAAAGATACGAGACGATGAAGATGTTGAAAGCATGTTTCTTAGTCATGAACATTCAGGCATGGATTGTATCGAGTTGTACATTACTCTACAACCATGTATACCGTCTCAATAGTCTCAACTAACAGATCAGGATCCAGCTGGTGGAGATGCTGCAGATGATGCACAATGGTCAGATGAACTCAACCCAGAAGCAGAAGTAGAGGTCGACGTTGTTGATGAAGAAGAAGAGGAGACTGAGATACAGGTTGATCACATCCTGAATAACGACGATGAAGATGAGGCTCAACCACCACCAATACCTCCTACTCATGCCTATATTCCTCCTCAACATATGACAAATATGGATCTTCACGACGATGAAATGTCCGACAGTGTCTTCTATAATCCGTATCCGAGACCAGTAGGCGAATTAAAGGTTGGAGACATGTTTCGTACCAAAGAGGAATGTGTCTTGGCAATCAAAAAATACCACATGAACAACTTTGCTGACTTTACGGTGAAACGCACTGATTCTAGAAGGTATGTTATCGAATGTCGTAACATGCTTTGTAAGTTTCGTTTGGCTGCATCTTACAAGAAGAAAAATGACTCTTGGGAGATCGCTTCAATAGACCCACCACACAGTTGCGTCGCAACAACCGTTCAACAAGATCACCGTAAACTGAGCACAACTTTGATATGTCGAGACATTCTGCCATTGGTAAATAAAGACCCATCAGTGAAGGTGAGTATAATTATATCCCATATCCGAACAACATATAATTATACTTCATCTTACAAGAAAGCATGGATTGCAAGGACAAAGGCTGTTGAGCAGGTTTTCGGCAACTGGGAGGACTCATTCAAGGAATTACCACGGTTTTTATGGGCACTAAAAACTTATGTCCCAGGAACTGTGGCAATTCTGGAGACAGTGCCAGCAATGATGCCAGACGGAACCTGTGCTACAGGTAATAGAATATTTCACCGTCTCTTTTGGGCATTTGACCCGTGCATCAAAGGTTTCGCTTTCTGCAAACCTCTCCTGCAAATTGATGGCACTTGGTTATACGGAAAATACAAGGGTACGTTGCTCATGGCAGTTGCACAAGACGGTAACAACAGTGTATTTCCCATTGCCTTTGCTCTTGTTGAAGGTGAAACGACTGCTGGATGGGGTTTCTTTCTTCGACATCTCAGAACGCATGTCGCTCCACAAGCCAATCTATGTTTGATTTCTGATAGACATGCTGCCATCGAAAGTGCCTACAACAACCATGACAACAGATGGCATGATCCTCCTTCTACACATGTCTACTGTATCAGACACATTGCACAAAACTTCATGCGTGCTATAAAAGATAAGAATCTTCGCAAGAAGGTGGTGAATGCTGGGTATGCTTTAACTCAACCGTCTTTTCAATATTATCGTGATGAGATTCGACTGTCTAATGAAGACGCGGGGAGATGGATAAATAACATCCCAGTAGAGCAGTGGACAAGAGCATTTGACGGTGGTTGTCGATGGGGCCACATGACAACAAACATTGTGGAATGCATGAACGGGGTTTTCAAAGGAATTCGAAACCTGCCCATAACCGCCTTGGTAAGATCAACCTATTATAGGTTGGCTTCTATGTTCGCAAGCAGAGGTGAAAGATGGAGTGCAGTGTTAATGTCCGGACAACTATTCAGTGAATGTTGCATGAAGGTCATGAAAGAGGAGAGCATCAAAGCTACGACACACGCTGTAACAGTGTTTGACCGTCATAGACAAAATTTCAGCGTCCAGGAAACAATGGGCAATAGCGAGGGGAGACCAAATTTAGCCTACGCGGTTAAACTACACAGAAGTTGGTGCGATTGTGGAAAATTTCAGGCCTTCCGCATACCTTGCTCCCATGTCATTGCAGCATGCGCTTATACTCGTCAAGACGCTTACACCCATTTATCTGATGTGTACAAGGCCAACACCATCATGAATGTATATAGTCAAAGCTTTTCAGTACTACCAATGGAGGATTACTGGCCTCCATATGAAGGAGATATTGTTTGGCACAATGAAGAGATGCGTAGAAAGAAGAAAGGAAGGCCAAACATCACACGTATAAGAACAGAGATGGATTCCACAGATAAAATGATAAGATTATGTAGTATCTGTCGTCAACCAGGACACAACAAAAACAACTGTCCCAATCAAGGAGCATCATCTAGATCTTAAGCTTATTGTAACATGATATCTAGATCTTAAGCTATTTGTAACATTGTATCTAGATCTTATGCTTTTTGTAACATTGTATTTCTGTAACAATCAATCATTATATATCATTAAGTTCTTGTTACAACGAGTTTCATAACCAACATCAGTACAAAACATCTGAAAACATAAATAATTCTAACTGATTACAACAATCAAATTAATATCGTCTCGACCGAACATCATTTCCCTAGCATCCTTATCAGTCTTCATTCGCACCCAACCAAAGATACTGTCAAGTCTCTCAATACTTCTGATTTTTTCCCCTTCTGGTATTTTCCCGTCTAACCATCGAACCAGCTCCCTCTTCAGTTGATCTAACGTGGTGATGTTCCAAAACAGCATCAGCAATTGAGGTTTGTCTCTCGCATAAATCACCTTACCGTATCGGCGACGAACACCAAATATGATAGCCAAATGATTATATGAATTGTGGAACAATAGGTCACACTACGCATCTATTTATAAGACAAAAAAGGCATTTTATGAGGGACTCGGCAATTGAGTTGGCGCCTCCTTTTAAAACATACACATAGGCGCCAATTGGATTGGCTAGGGCACCTACCCTAGGCTAGGGCACCTGCCCTAGCCAATCCAATTGGCGCCTCCATTCAAGTTTTAACAACAGTCGCCATATGAACAACTTTCATGTTCATCAAAAATCCATTTGAAACTTGGAAGCTCATCATTAATTTCAAAACATTATAGGTCATTTTGACAGAAACCCTAATTTTGGGTCAAGTTCGCAGGGATCTAACTCACTCATTTTTAATTATTTTGAGGTGGGACCAAGTGCATTGGAAAATTTAAGATGTCTAGTTCAAATGTTATGTTGGACAAAAATTCATATTCCTAAAAGAAACACATGCAATAATACAAAACATTATCGGTCTGATAACAGTTGAAAAACTCAGAAGTCCAACTTCAACTGCCTATAACTTTCTCAAAACAAATCCAAATGTTGCAAAATTTATATCCAAATTCATTGTCTTGAAAAGATCTACAACTTTCATGTTGGAAGTTTTTTCATTTGAGGCTTTTTTAAGGGAGGCGCCAATTGGATTGGCGCCCCCTCTTAAAAATTACACATAGGCGCCAATTGGATTGGCTAGGGCAGGTGCCCTAGCCAATCCAATTGGCGCCTCCTTGCAATTTTTAAGAGGGGGCGTCAATCCAATTGGCGCCTCCCTCTAAAAGTAGGGTATATTGAGAATTTTTTTGAAAACTGGGTTATTTTGGGAATTTCTTCGAAAATGTGGGTTAATTAGGTAAAAAAATCCTAAAGTTGAAAATTAAAAATAAAATATATAAAACAATTTTCTTAAAACTTATTTTAAAAATAAATAAGATATAAAACTTAATATCAAACAAATATAATCAAATATATAAAATATAAAATAGTAAAAAAAAAGTCATTTAATCTCAGAATCGTTAGTTTTCATTGTCTCTTTCTAGCTTCTCAAAATCGTTTCTTCCCGAAATCTCTTTGAAGGTTGAAATCTTATTTCTTTTCTCTCTTTTCACTGTATCTATATTCAATGGCCTAATTTCTTCAACAAATCGTTTCTCATCGCTTAGGTGCTTGAAAGGAAAAATAGTTTTGTTGCCCTAATTTCAGGTGCTTGAAATTGCTCATAATCCTCAAGAAATTGCTTTAGAAAATCACTTTTATGCTTCAAGAAATCCTTTGTTTTCAGGTTTGGTTGATAATAAAATCATTCATATTCATTTTTTGTCATACTCTTCTCACACTCTTTCGTTTCCAGGTTCGATTGATAAAGAAATCCTCGCATACTCATTTCTTTTTAAAGAAATCGATTGACATACTCATTTGCAGGTTTGAATTTTCATTTCTTCTCAGCCTCTATTCGTCTTTTCGATTCGATCGTCTTTCCTTACCTCCATACAACATTCGTTCTTGTGCTAAAACGAATCATCTTTCCTTACCTCCATACAACATTCACTCTTGTGCTCAATTTAATGGTTTAAGATTTGCATATTATCATGAGCTAAATTGAAACTAGAAAAGATAATTTCACTACTCTTAAATATGATGTCCAAAATAATTGAAAACAACCACAATTTCATCTCTAAATCACATAACTGCAGAACTACAACATTGATAATAACCAGAATTTCATCTCTAAATCAACAAAATTTCCCACATACAAAAATTTTCAGTAATAATCATTGGCTATCTTTTCTTAAGCATTTTCAATATCAAAATAAGAACAATCATTCTAATCATTGAAACAAGAGATCTCAATTTATAGGCTGAGCCAACATCAACAAATTGATAATATAATGAATCTACTTGCCAATTAGTATGCGACAACTTTGTCAATGTTGTAATAGGCTGAACTTACTGTAGTGATAAACTATTGCTTGGAAATTAATTTTAACACTCACTAACTAAATGAAATTCTTAATTTAATAGATATTGTGCCTTATATATGTAGGCTAAAGTATTCTTATATTTATTTATCATTGAGAAGTTAGAGTTTTGTTTTCAAAAGGTCCCTAAAGTGATAAAGGAATGCATGTTAACAAATTGAACGACACGTAAAGTCAAACTCAATAGAAAAGTAGCAATCACATAAATTTATTTAAGGATCACAATACACATGAGCACTGTAAAGAATAACACGAGAACAAACTACAGTGTAACGAGAACAGGCACACACAACCAAGAATACATTAAACTTTATTGGAATTTAACAGAAACTTAAAATAAAAATACATTCAATTTTATTGGAATTTAACATAGACTTAAAATAAAAAATGCATTCGATAATCAACCCAAATCGTTATAAGTTTAAGCGCCAACAAATTTCTCAATAAATTCAACACAATTCAACAACAAATCAGTATAACTTGAATTGCCAAAATCATTCTCAACAAATTCAACATCACTCAAAATCAATTCATAAAAAAATTTAATTGCATAAATGTAAAATAAAAAATTAATAAACAAAAAATTAATAAATAAAAAACTAGTAAAACAAAATATACATTATCCTTATGTATGATTGTGATAAAAGCTTACAGTCCAGAATGAAGAATCATTCTAACAAACCCAACCAAAGGAACAATATCCTCTAAACTTTGATCTTACTAGTCAACCCACTTATCTTTTTCCTCTTGTTCATCATAGCAATGTTCCTCCACGATTCATAGACATTCATAGACAGGAAAAGCTTTTCCAATACATTAACAAGCTTAGGAACAGAAAGTTGAAGAGATATGATCGATGAAAGAAAGGAGAGGTCCTTCGTAGGGAGTGGAGAGAACGAAGGAAGAGGCAACGACGATGATTACCGGAGAGAGTGGAAGTGAACAAAATCAATTGGGGTTTTCTAAAATCGAACATAATAAATTGAAAATTGAGGAATCTATCGAAGATTGAGGGTTCTGTAGACAAACGAAATCAATTGTTAAAGATTGAGGTGTCTGGGGTTTTTTTCATTTGAGGTTGGGGTTTTTCTGTGGAAGGTAACGAATCCAATAGACAAAACACGAAATATTGTGATTGTGGCATAAAATAGAAATAATTTTCTCAAATATGTTATAATATTATTTTGGGTTAAATGTGTTTGTGGACCTCCTAAATATTTCATATTTCATTTTAAGTCCATAAAAAACTTCGTTAAAGAATGATCCTCCTAAATTTTTTTATCGAAACTTTTGGTCCCTCAGGCAACTTAACATCGATTATTCAAATTAGCAAAAAAATGAACGACGATTTTAGCGATGGTTTACTACTTAGCAACTTAATAAGTGATAGTCTTAGTGACGATTTTAATATAACAACCAAAAGTGTGGATCGACATTTTTAAGAGGACCATTATTTAAAGGGAAATTTTTACGGATTGAAAATTAAATATGAGATATTAAGAAGGATCACTAACACATTTAACGTATTATTTTTTAAAGAATAAATTCTTTAAAATATACAAAAAAATAGAAATAAATAAGAATTAACTCTAAATACCTCCTTTGTTTAAAATTAAGTGTTTCTTCTAATTGTTTTATAATTTTAAAAATAATAGTTAATTATATTTATTTTAATAAATAAATAAATTATTATTTATTAAAATGATTTTATTAATAGTAGTTGTTGGTATTTAGATGAATTATTATATAATAAATAAATTAATATTCATATAAACATTAGTTTATTGATTTAGTTTTATTTGTTTTTTAATTTATAGTTTTAGTTTTATTTGTTAAAAAAAATTGATTTGATTTTATAGTTTTTATTTTAAGTTTTTTAGTTTTTGTTTAGAGTTTTTGTTTTAATTTAGTTTTAGTTTTGATATTATTTTATTAACATATATTCTTAACTTAATTAATTTTCTTTTATTTTATTATTTTTTATTTATGAATTTAGTTTTTGTTTTGATATGTAGTTTTATTTGATTTGATTTTATTAATTTATAATTTTTTTTGTTTTATTTTATTATAAAGAATAACTAATTTTTTTAACAACATTTTATTTTATTATTTTAAAGTGAGAAAAAAAGAGGGAGAGAATCTAAAAATGTGTGGGAATATAATTTTTTTACACAATTAACGTAGCATTGGCCTAAATCGTCGCTACTATTTAAACCAACAAGTATTATAAGAAAAAAAGAGGCAAACAAAATTTGTGGGGAAAGGAAGCTTTTTTTTAATCGATATAAGCATTAGTGTTAACCACCGCTAAGATAAGCAAATAAATCAACAGATAAATAATTAAGAAAAAATATTAAATATAAATTAGTGTCTGTCTAAAACGTAACTATTATTACAAATATCAATAATTAATTAAATTGGTAATAAAAAGGAGGCAACAAAAATTGTACGGGGAAATGAAATTTTTTCCATTTCCCCGTTAGTTTATCCTTGATATGTTTACCCTAACCGGTAACGGATATTCCTCCCATTTCCCAGGTGGTCTATCTTTGATATGTTCATCCTAACCGATGAAGGATATTCTTCCTCTGAGTCTATCCTTGATATGTTCACTTTAACCGGTGACGAATATTCTCTTTTTGGTCTTCTACCCAGTAACTGATAGTTGTAAACCCTATTTGATATTTTCCCCAATAGGCTATTCTTACCCAATAACCGGTAACGAATACACATTTGTTTCCTCAGCGAGTCATCCTTGATATGTTTACCCTAACTGGTAACAGATGTCCCTCTGTCAGAGTATATTATCTTTCTACCCAATAACCGGTAATAGATAATATATCTTTGGTACTCCCGTGTTGAAGTTCATTCTTCCCCAGTTGAGTTTGAGCGCGTATTTCCTCAGTGAAGTCACCAATCCCCTGTTTGACACCGAATATTTCAGTTTTTGTTCTGATTTACCCGTTTCCCCTGCAGATTTTCCCTTATTCCCCAACCGAGTCTTTCCATTGATTTATTTTCATGGAATTCCCCTCGTATTTACAACAGGTTTTAAGTCGTAGTATGACCTACACATAATAGTTTATCCCCAGAGTCTTTGTCTCCCCAGTGAGTTTTCCTTATGGAATGTATTATGCTTTTGTGGACTTTCAGTCTCCCAGGATTCTTTTTCTTTGTGGCAATATTTTTCCCACATAGATTATTTTTAACATTTCATATCATATGCATCATAAGGTCTCTTAGGGACCAAAATTTGTTTTTATATGTTGTTATTTAAGTCCACTCTACTGAGTTGATATGAAGATTTTAACCTTCACATCCTCAGTTAGAATTTCCTTAAATAGGGGCAGCTGTAAGACCCCAATTTTGACCCTAAGATCCCTCATGCTATCTCATCATATGCATTAGCTTTGGGATCACAACTTGGCATTCTCCTTACCCCTTATTTATTGGGTTTTCATTGGGAGAAATCACCAAGCACATTTGATTGTATCATACTTTGTTTTTCATTATTTACTAACCAAAATACCAAAAATATGTCAATGTATAGTTGCTGCTTTTGTAGGTAGTGTGTGCATCCACCAATGCCTCATCAAGCTTATATCTAGGGTTTAAGACCCTCAGTGCAAGGATATCAATCAAGAGATGGTTCTCATTGACTCTAGACATCATATATGGATCCCTATGATATTCACATATTATTTTGATCAAGAATTCATCAAGAGCTTAAAGTTTGTTTGCCTTGGAAGCCCTAATTCATCTGGGTATCTTGTGTGACTTCCTCAATAAGTTGCTTCATCATTTGATCAAATATTTCAAGGGATACCTCATATTAAATCATATTACACATATGTGATCCTCCATGAGTCCCAAAAATCAAGAGAATGTCAAGGTAGAAAGTTGGTTCATGGTGGTTGACTAGAGAAAGTTAACTGGTCAAAACTGGGGTTCCCTAGACCTTATCTCCTACACTTTTAATCATATGAAAATGATTCCAAAAGAAAAGTTTCTCCTTATGAAATTCCAAACAACT
Source organism: Lathyrus oleraceus (assembly GCF_024323335.1). Classification (NCBI taxonomy): domain Eukaryota; kingdom Viridiplantae; phylum Streptophyta; class Magnoliopsida; order Fabales; family Fabaceae; genus Lathyrus; species Lathyrus oleraceus. Next base: position 253,195,252 of record NC_066582.1, on the reverse strand, counting down.
TTCATGTTGAAGTCAAGATCTAGTTTTTCTTGGAAAGTCATTTTTTATGGTGAAAGGTTATAGGTCATTTTGTTTAAACCCTAGTTAGGAGGTCAACTTCCAGGGACCATAACTTTCTCAATGTTTATGAGATGAAATCCATCCGAGTTCCTGGATCAAATTCAAGACGTCCACTTCAACTTTTACTTTTGTAATAAGTTCAAATTTAACTTGAAAATACATGTGCCAAGAGGAAACATTATAGGCCATTTTGGGCCATTACCATTGAACAAGTGATTTTCCTCAACTTCTAAAATGCATAACTCCTTCATGATAAATCCAAATGATATCAAATTTGTGACCAAATTGAATAGGTTTGAAATAACTACAACCTTTATGAAGCAACGTTTTCCATTTGAAGGCCATAGCAAAAGTTATTCAAGGTGGAAGAAGTGAACATTTGACTTGGTACTTAGAAAATTTTCAAATATGTTTGATTTTTCAAACTTCCACCTCAAAATTCATCACGATCCAAGCTTCAAATGGAAAAGTGTTCAACATGAAATTTGTTCCCCTTGATCCCTCCTTTCCAAAAAGTCCCAGATCATCTCACTTTGCCAAGAAATGCAAGACTTGTGCATGGGTTCTTTTCAAAGGACCATTTGGATGAATTTCACCTTCACATTTCAAATTCAAATGCATGGCCATATGACATGATTTCAGCATTGTACACACACAATTTTGGACCTAAATACATCACTTGATGGGCCTATCACACGCCCATGCAAGTATGCAATGCAAATTGCTAAATTTGTCAAATTTTGGAAGTAAGTGGAAATGAATCACATTGTCTATAAATAAAACCCTCATGGCTCAGAATTTAGGACCTCATGCCCAAGCTTTGAACCTGCAAACCAAACCCTCACCATTAAAGGATAATCTTGAAGGTTTTCATTTGAAACTCGAGCTTCAAATCTCATTATGTTTTGAGATTGAAACTCCAAGAGTCCAAGCTTTTCTTTGATCCTAATCACCTCCTACAAGCTTCTGAAGCCAGGCCAAGGAAAATTGGAATCAAGACCAGGCAAGGTTGAAGCTCCCTCGAAGGTGAATTTTCAGAAACTTCATCTCTTCGATTCTATCTCAATTCTTCACTATTCTTTGTGATTTTTGGTTGGCTAAAGTCCTACCAATGTAGGCAACAAGATTGAGTTGCTTTGAGGTCAAATCGAAGCAACTCAATTCATGATTCTCAAAATTCAAATCCATATATCTCTTGGTATACATGGAATTAGAGAAAATTGAGGCTAGATTCGAGCTCCTGAGCATTTTCTCTTTGAAATAGTGTCCTTGTTTTTTATTTTTCATTGAGTTTAGGTTGGACCAGTCCGGTGAAGGTCACCAGAGAAGATGACCGGAGCTAGGGCTCCGGTGGTGAGTTGTCTTCCTCTCATCCATTTGATCTTGGTCCAAGGATCTAATCTCAGCATTTGGTTTGAAATACCACTTGTACATGCGCATTGACTGTGGATTATGATGTATGATACGTGCTTGGCCATCATATCTGTCACCTCAATTAATGAGGGAGATCTAATGGCCCTCATTTTTTCAAATTGCCTTTATTTTCTGAATTTTAATTTAATTGCTTTATTTTGTTTAATTCATATTAATTTCGTTTTTAATCCAAAATATATGAGACTTTCACCAAAAATCTTTAAATATTTTTCTGTTTCATTTTCTGAATTAAAATTATTTTTTGGATTAATTTTGATATTTTTCATGAATTAAATGTTTTTGTGCAAATTTTTAATTGTTAAAAAATACTTCTGACTTTTCAAAAATGATGAAATTTTTTGTCTAAGGTCCTTTAACCTTGTTTGACCTAGAAAAAATCTCTTGACCATTTATTTGGTGTTTTGAAGAGATTTTAGGTTTTGACCAAATTAAATTAAATTTTAATGCATTTTTAATTTGATTTTTAATTGATTAATTGTGTAAAGATTATGTTGAGCCATTTTTATGGTCTTATGATGTTTGACTATTTGTTTGGGCCTTGGTTGTAGCGGAGTATTCGTTACCTTTATATTTATTGACTAAATCAAAAGTAAGCATACAATTCGAGTCGCCACCGCACTTCTATTTATCCAAAGGAAAGGTTAGAAAGCGAACAAAAACCGAGAAGTTTTATCAAATCAAAAACTAATAAAAATTTCAGAGATCTGGGTAAGGGGGTTGGTTATGCAATGGGAAGGTTTTAAGCACCCAAAACATCCTTAGTACTCTAAGGGAGCCCTTTTTGCAAAGTTGTATGGTAGGTTGGTATTTGTGAAAATATTTGTGCAAACAAGATTGGGGAGATGAGAAAAGAATATACAAATTATTTACAATTTTGTTGGTTGAATGGATAAACCCATTGCCTACGTACCATCACAAAGGTAGGATCAAAACCTCGTAGTTCGGGTTAAAAATCTCAAAATGTGGGTGAATTGATTTGACAAAAGCCTTAAGGTCTTTTGTTATCAAAGGGAGAAAACTCAACCTAAACCAACAATCCACCATGTGAGGAGAGCTTCAACATACTAGTGAGGGATCCATCCTATAATAAGTATGGAAGACTTATAGTCCAATCACTAAGGATGAGGTGAGGTTTACATCAACCACTATGATAACTCAAACCTATGGCTAATGTTTATGAAAAGTTTTCAATAAAGGTGGCCATTGGAACCACAAAAATAACTTGAAGTGAGTTGTATTTACAAGTTAGAAGCATTCACAAAATGAAGTCAAAGTTGACTTAAGATTCAATTCAAAATAAGTATTAATGAAAAGAGTTTGAAAAAATCAAAGGCATAATGCCTAGGTTTCTAATTTTTTGAAAACAATGTCAATGTTTGCACAAAAATAAGTTTGGCTTGGGTTAGAGTGGAGAGAAGAAGAGAAGGGCTAGTCATAAACATGCAAAGATGAGAGAAGAGAATAAAGCCCTTGGAGTTCCTTTCTTGAGATCATAAAGATGATTCAAGATGCTCCTTTCCTTTGGACTTAGCAAGCAACAAACAATTAACTCAAGCAATCAAGCAAATATTTAATCAAGCTCCTAGGATCTCCATTTGGACTTGTCTCTCTTAACTTGGATGCTCATGACAATGGTCCTTCTAACTAGCTTAAGTTTGGAATCCCTATCACGCAAGAACAAACAATCAAAAATTTCACAATGCAATAAGAGGAATGGACAAAGAGAGTTTAGATTATGGGTCCTTTCAAGTCAATATCAAGATGTAAGCATTCTAAAGGCATGAGGCCTAGTTGCTCTTCAACAAATTTAGCATTCTAAAAGCATGAGGCCTAGTTGCTCTTGAACTCCATTAAGCATAGGTGAGGTCCTAATTCTAAGTCCTTTCTCCTTTTTGCATTGGGTTCACACAAACAAAACAAAACAAGCACAAGACAATAGTATATTTACACAATAATATGCTCAAGTGAGCAAAAGGCAAATGACATAAACATAAACATGAGCTTAAGTGAGCAAAAGAAAAAGGCAATATGAATAAATGAGCAAGAAATTAAATTACATTAAAGTAAATTGCAAGAATTAAATGCTTGAATTAAAAGTTAGTAATTAGTAGTTAGTGTTAGTGTGCCATAAGGAAATTTAGCGCTATGTTAAACAATCGTAAGTGGACTAATGTAGTAGTCACACCTATCTGAGGCCGGTCAATAAGACTATAGGCAAATAAACACAAGTTAGAGACCATGACTAGTAATCCAAGCTCCTACAACTTGCCATGCCAAAAGAAAAGAAGGATGACCTTGTATGGATTTTAGGTTTTTTGCTTGACCAAGAAGCAACCTATCTTGGACACAAAGCAATTCACTTGATCTTTGATCAAGATGAATTTGATTTAGATCAAAGAAGGTTAAGCCTCTCATATGTCAAGGGCTAGCCACAAATCATTAACTCATTGGTCAAAAGAAAAAGATGAAGAAAAGAGATGAAGATAGAATGTACAAAATGGAAATTCAAAGGACATAATCAAAACATAATGGTCAAATGTGAATGGTATCATCATCAACCAATGGTAAACAAAAGTGAAATGAAGATTAGAAGTCAAGAAAGGTCAAACATATTTTTGGTATTTTTTGGAATTAAAATAATACATAAAATAAAATGAACAAATAAAGGTCAAACTTCAAATCCAATTCAAATCAACTTGGATAAGTCCAATTGGATCATCATAAGTCTAACATGGTCAAATAAGGTTTGAGAATTTTTTTTACCATTTTTTGAAAACAGAAACTAATTTTAAACCATTAAAAATGAAGAAAAATATTATAATTGGACTAAAATCTCAAATAAATCTCAAATCAATTAAGAAATTGATGAGAATATTTTTCATAGACTTATCATTATCCAAAGATGTTAAGAAAATATTTTTGGCATTTTTGAATATCAAAAGGTATTTTAAATGAATTAAAAACAATCAAAAATGAAATAATTCACAAAAAATATTAAATGGAATCACAAAAATAATTAAAAATCATATTATGAAACTAGAATTTAAGAGACATTTTTTGCAATTGGTCCCATATTTTTGTGATTCCAAATAAAGAAGTTATGAATTTTTGAAAATAAAAAGAATTAAAGAAAATAAAACAGAAATTAATAAAATAGAAAAAACCACAGCGCTTGGATCAACGCTCATTAATTGACGTGGCTGATCCTAAGGCTCCCAGGCGCACGCTCATGATGCACCTTGGTCAAACACGTGGTATGAAGCATTTAAAAAAGTCATAACAATGCAAGGCCAAGATTAGATCTGGTAATCATCATCCAACGGCCATGGTTCAAATGTGTGGGGACAGTGGTGGAAACCACCGTCTTCTCCGGTGAGAAGGCATAGTCCGGCCACCAGTTGCAGGTTTTGCAACCTCAACTAAAACACGCGATCCATATACCAAATTAAAGTTGGGGTGATGTACATCACCCCTATAACCTTAGTTTTCACTCAAGATCCTTATGGAAGAATAAATATGAGGTTGAAAAACTAGGTGTTCAATCTGAAGTTCAACAATTCACAAAATTAAAGCCACCATTGGCTTGCCTCTCACATGAGGACTTCAGAAAACCAAACCAACACAAGCAATGCACAATATTCAGTGAGATTCGAAGCAAAATAGTTGTGGTATGAACCTTTGTAGTACAACTTTTATGAGCTCGATCCAACCAATCCTTTGCTTGCAGCTTGATCTTGATGTATGATATGAGAGCTAGGCTTAGGAATTAGTGTTGATAATCAACTGATGTTGTTGAAAATCACACTTGAAAAATGAAGTGAAAACTCAAAATACCTTTGGTGAGAGGTTTGGAAATGATTTCAGCAGAGGTTTAGGCGCCTTCAGCTTGAGATTTGAGTGAGGCAAGCATGCTATTTATAGCCACAACTACAAGGAATGTGTGAGCAAACTCGTGTGCATGAACTTGGATCCTCCATGCATGGGCCTGTACAGGCGCATGTGAGGCCCAAAACCAATTGAAAATGAATGTTGAACATCAACCTAGTTGAATTGGACGTGCAGTTTGCAAGGCAATTGCTTGTGTATCAAGATTTAACATGAAATGCATAAATGGTCATAAACGTTCATCTCTTCGAAAGTCCCATTTGGAAAATTCAAACATAGGCATGTGGGTAATGGTTGGAAATGTCTTGACATAAGGAACAAAATCTATGTTGGACAAAAATCCATTTGGAGTTTGGAAAATTGTGAAAACTGGCCATGAAGTTCAAGGTACAAAACATGTATTTGAAAAACTTGCCAAAAATGACCAACTTCAAGCCCTTATGTTTCAACGATGCAAAACTCAAATGGAAAAATATCCAACATCAAAGTTGTATATATTTTCAAGACAATAAACTTGGACTTAAATTTTGCATCATTTGGATTTTTTATGAGAAAGTTATGGGCACTTGAAGTTGGACTTTTTCAAGATTCAATGGCTTTGGTCCAAAGTGACCTATAATGTTTTGTATTATCACATGTATTTCTTTTAGGATTATGAAATTTTGTCCAACATAAAAATTGAAGTGGACATCTTAAAATTTCCAATGCACTTGGTCTCACCTCATCATAAACAATGAAGGAGTCAGGTCCTTGGGAAGCTGACCCAAAATTAGGGTTTCAGTCAAAATGACCTATAATGTTTTGAAATGAATTATGACCTTCCAAGTTTCAAATTAATTTTTTATGAACATGAAAGTTGTTCATATGGTTCTTAAGAACATTGTTTCTCTTGGGGTCATCATTATTTTACAAACACATCAAAATTTAGGTCTCAGTGGATTTCAAAATAGTCAGATGATTTGACTGGTCAACTTCTCAAGTCCAAACTTCAAATCTTGATGAATAAATGATTGAGGACACTAACATAGGCTCATATATGCATAAAATGATGAATGAAAGAACTTCCATTGATTGAATTTGATCATAAGTTAAGGTTGCTTCATGAGCAAGGCACAGTCAATGCACAGCTGAATTAGGGTTTCCTTGGGAAACAATCCTCAAGCCCTTTGGTTTATCTTGATCAAATTGACAAATTGAGATACTTGGGAGGCATATATGATGATTTAGAGCTTTGGGAACCATTGTCATGCTTGCTTTCATCTTCATTTAGCCATTTCTTTGAGTATAGGGGCCTCAAAGGAGCAAGGGATCTCATGATTGCTTGAACTTCAAAACAAAAAGAGTTAGTGACATATTTTTGTGCTTTTGGTTAGTAAACAAAATAATAAAATCAATAATATACAATTCAAGCATGCTTGGTGGTCTCAACCACTCACACAAGGCCTAACCCTAGGGTTAAGGAGCTAAGATGCTATGATCCTTGAGGCAAAATGCAATGAGCAATGTTATGATGCCATGAGGGATCTTAGGGTCAAAATTGGGGTCTTACATTGGTCAAGGTTGATTTGATTTTTGTTGGATTAAAATCATTGGATTTAGGGGATTGATGAAATGTACGTTTCATCTCCCAAAATGAATGAATGATTTTAATTTGATAAAATTCCTCCCATGACCAATTTGTGTTTCTCTCACTCCTCTCCCTTTTCATATTCATCCCTATTATTTCCCATTCCTTTCATTGACTAATGAAATCTCAAATATCCTAAGGCTAATTGATTCATCCATGACCTTGTGTCAGATGAATCAATACAAAAATAGATGAGATATGTCCATCCCTCTTGATATTTTATTTTAGTGTATGGTATGTTTTAGAAGTTTGGTTCATTATACCAAATCTCTAACATTCATTAACACCTAAATTTTTATTGCCCGACCTCGGATAGTTGTGACTTCTACATAAGTCTGATTAAGATTGCTTAACATAGAGCTAAATTTGACCATAAAGACATAGCATTCTAGTGAGGTTGTAAGTCTCCCATCCTTCATAGTATTATGTGGATACTTGACCTTTTTACCTTCTTATGGAAGATGTCTTCATTTAAGGATCCATGCTTGTGAATGGATGGTTGAGTGTTCTCCAAAGAATGACTTAATCAATTAAAAAGCAAAACACCACTAACACTTAACTAACATTTGACTAACTTTTATTAATATTGTTTTACTTTCAAGTTATTTACTTTATTCAATTTAATTCTTAGTCATTTATCATTCATTGTCATTTACATTTCATTTAACTTGTTTATGTTCATGTCATTTTCACTTTGCTCACTTGAGTCATATCTTGTGATTGTATATTTTTTATTGTGCATTTTGATTTTGTTCATGGTATTAGGACCTTAAAACACTTAATAAACAACAAAAAAAACCCTAAAAAACTGTTTGGTGGACTGTTGATCTTGTTCTAAACTTTTGGACTTAGGATTAGGCAACATTCCATGTGCAAAAAGTGTCGCACCTCGAAAAAATGCGATCCCTCGTGATGGAACACGGAAAAATGTTAGTTCGAACAGAGTCGCCACCGAACTTTATTCATTCCAATGAAGCAATAGGAAAATATCGAGAAAACCTCTAAGAAAAAGGAATAATGGTCATCGCAACCATATTCGGGTTCGAGAGTCGATTACGCAAGGGGAAGGTTTTAGCACCCCTTACGTCCGTTGTACTAAACGGGAACCTTTTAGTCTGATTTTTCTATTTTGACTGTTAATTGAATATTATTCGCTTGCTTCGAGTAGTTAGAGTTTGATGATAGATATGGATGAAGACCTCATGAGGGGGAAATGAGAGGTTTTTTATTAGTGTGCTCGTGAAGATACAACAATCTCCTGCCTACGTATCCTTATAGTGCAATAAGGAAATCAGAGCATTCGTAGTTCGGGCTACTACGAATATTTGGTGTGTTTTGTTTGATGAATGACTGTGTAGGTCGGAGTTCTAACGGCTAAACGCTTGCTTGTCTACTCTCGGTGGAGGCTCTAGCATTGGTTTGTTGTGTGCATTAGAAAGGACTTACAGTGTTCTTTTGAAAAGGGTTTTGGTCACGCGGGGGTGACGAGTTGAATTGATGTGTTTGGATGTTTGATTGGTTTCGATCGCACGAGGGCGAGAAGTTAGGCTTGATTTGTTTGAGATGTTTTTGAAGAACGACGAAAGATTGAGCAATGTGGTGCACACCAATCGTTCAAATCTTTCGAGGAATAATAAGGCGAACGCCTTCCACTCCTTTTTCGTTCAAATTATTTTGCAATTTTGTTTGTGGATGTTGAATGTGCACGGTAGTGAGGCGTATGCCTCCTACTTGCTTATTCAAAGAATAATGAGGCGTGCACCACTTATTCCCTTATCCAAGTTTATTTAGCGTGTTTTAGTCGGAAGTCGATGATTTGTGTAATATGCCGAGCGCCAATTATTCAAATAATTGAGAGACTGTGAGGCGTACGCCTCCCATCTTTTATCATCCGAGGTTTAATTTATAAAAGGTAATGTTCTTAGATCTCGTATTTGATTTGCGAAAATAGTTTGAATTTTGAATTAGTAGGTTTTGAAGAGTCGATGATTTGAGCAATGTGGCATACGCCAATTATTCAAATAATCAAGGAATGTCGAGGCGAACGCCTCCCATTCTCTAATTGAGGTTTAAGTTATATAGCTTATTTTGAAACGGTGTTTGATATAAAAGGTGATTTGAGTTTATTCGATTGTGGTTTTAATTTGATGACGAAGATTCGAGCAATGTGGCGTACACCAATTATTCGAATAATCGAAAGATAATGAGGCGAACGCCTCCTATCCTTAATTATCGGGAATAATTAAAAGAATTTGGAATTTGTAGTTGATTTGAAAGAAATGATTTGAAATGTTATGGTTATGGTTTTTTTCGAAACTAGAAATTATATTTAATTTTGAAAAGTAATTTGAATTGGTATTTGGTTAAAGTTTAAACTTGATGACGAAGATTCGAGCAATATGGCGTACGCCAATTATTCGAATAATCGAAAGATAATAAGGTGAACGCCTCCCATCCTCTTATTATCGAAAATTTAGATTTTAAAAGGAGTTTAAAATTTGTATTAATTAAAAAAATATGTGATTTTTTAAAAAATAATTTGAATATGATGGTTGAAGTTTAAAATGATTTGAATTTAGAAATTATATTTAATTTGGAAAAATGATTTGAAATTGGTATTTAAGGTTTAATCGGGTAAAACAATTAAAAATAACGATACAATGAAAATAAATCATTTATGTTTTTACTGCTTCCACTTATTAAGGCAATACTACATAGTGATTGTGTTTATAATAAAAAAAAAACAGAAACAAGCTGTATTAAAAGATGAGCTTAAAAAATAGTGTCGATCCCGCAAGCCACATCCGATTTAAAAATGCGATGGAATAAAGGAGCATTAAACGAAATGGTACTTTAATGAATGCTAAACAAATCAATTTTAAAGTGCAATGGATTAAAGTAGCAGCACCAAACACTACTGCAATATCCAAACCAACATGAACACAAATTAATTTTCAAATACTATGGATTAACAGAGCATCACACCAAATGTTACTGTAATATCCAAACCAACATGAACACAAATTAATTTCCAAATGCCATGGATTCAAGCAGCAGTACAAGCATTAATATCATGATGAATTTTAAGCAAAAACTAATCAATCTAAACATCATCCTCAGCTTAAACTCTCAATCAATTTCCAAAAGCAATAGATGCACAATCCGAATAATCAAAAGCACAAGAATAATGTTCATCCACAACCTATGATTGCAATAAAATTGAAATTTGAAACATACAACAACACAAAACCACCACCCACGCACGACAGCTAAACTAGAATCAAATATCAGCAACAATAGTGTAACAAACAAATATATATAACAACCGCGCCGAGTTGAAGATGAAAAACTTTGGATAAACAAATTGTAGCTTATGATAATTAAATTTATAACAGCTTTGCAGCAACACGCGTATGATTAGATCCAATTAAAACATCGTAATGGATACGTTTGGAAGAACTCGAAATCGTTATCGAACGTGAATTTCCACTGCTACAAGCTGTCGCTACACGTTGCTGATGCGTTTGTCGTTGCTGCTAGCTCTTGACCGTCAAAACAAGCGATGGTTTCCCAAGTCCATCCATAACTTTGGTCCCGACTCGCATACCTTCGCTTCGATTTTCGCCTCTTAACCGTTTTTGTACTGAAATTGGTAGAGCAATTCGTTTTGCAAAATAGAAAAAACAACTTGCAACCAGATTGAATATTTGAACAAAAACCCACAGTGATAACTCGCAAAAGGTTGGTTGTGAGTCAGTTGATTGAAACATAGAGATGTTGGATAGAGATCCGGTGGTAGAGAGAAGTAAAAAGGAGTCACGATAACAAGTAGAAGAAGGTGAACGAAGGAGGATTTAGGTCACGATGGTGGTTGTGTAACGGAGGGTAGCGCGGAGGCGGTGCAGTGTCGTTGAAGGAGAGGGGTTTTCGTTCGGTGGTTGGGGGTTCGCGTGGTGGTTTTTGGCGGATGGAGAAGGGTTCAGACGTGAAAATGGAGATGATTGTGGGAAGGGCATTACAACGGTGTGGGTCGATGGTTTCGATTTTGACGATGGAAGATTTATGAGGGTGTTAGGGTGGAGGCGCGACGGTGGTTTGTGGAGGGTTTAGTGATGAAGATGGTGTTTGTGTGGTGTTGAGGGGGATGAACGGTGAGGAAGATTTGGTGTTGTTGTTGGTGGTGGGTGAAGGTTGGACGGCGAAGATGAAGAAGAAGAGAGAATGTGAGGTCGCATGAGGGTGGAGAAAGGGAAGTTGATGGGTGAGGAAGAGGACGATGAACAGGATTTTTTTCTTCTCTGTCTTTGTTTTTCAGCCTTAATTATGAGAGAGAGAGAGGGGGGGTAACGGTAGGTAGTGGTGGATCCACCCTTGTGAGTTTGTGAGAGTGGGAGTCTTAAGAAGGAGAGAGAGATGATAGTCAGAGGTTGGTGAGTAGGGCGGCGTGAGGTGTCACGTGAGAGAGTGAGGGCAGTGATAGGTGGCTGTGTGAGGAGACGTGTGAGTGTGGGAATTGTGAGGTGAGTGCTAGCTGTCAACTTGCAAGAAAACAAAAAGGAATCCAATGCTATTTACACATTTATTTTATTAACAAATTTTATTATCTATTATTTAAAATTAGTTATTGAAAAATCTTAAACAGTAATTTAACTTGGATAATAGTAATAATAATAAAAGTTCTAATTGTTTAATTTGATATTTTGAATAAAGAAATAAAATGATCTGATTAAAAATAGAAATCGAATAAAAATTGGCTCAAAAAAAATAGATCGAACACACTAAAATAATCATCACAAAATTTACTTATTGAAAAAAAATACAGCGTTTCCTCAAATTCTGAAATAAATTTGCACCGGTTAAAAGGTTCAGGAGGGTCGAAATGTAACTGAAACAGCCGCTGAAAAATACAACGAGCACACCAGGTTAAACTGTATGAACCGTAGAATAATAATACTGGCGTCTGTGATTTTAATTTTGAAACTTTTTTTTACTCACTGATTTTGCACATTCTTGAGGAACAAATTAACCGATTTGTCTGTATTCTCAATAAATTCATCTTGACTTATTTTTTTAGGTATTATTCGTGATGAAATGTATGTTATGTTGTGCATATGATGCAAATTAAAAATGAAATCAATTCTATGAAAATTTAAATATGCCCGGACAAAATTGGGGTATGACAGTTGCCCCTATTTAATTAACTTGAACTAGAAGGTAAGAATGACAACGGTCTTCATACATTCGTGGTGGAAGATAATTAAATACGAAAAAACCCAAATTTTATCCTTCGAAATGCAATGGAGGAATGTGGAAATAAAATGCAATGAGTTCTAATAGCACCAAGGTGTTGGGTTTAGAACGTCAGATCAATGCCAACCCTCGAGTCGACATTCAAGTCTTGCAAAGGTCGTTATTGACGTAAGGACAAAACTGAACAGGTTTTCTGGCACCAAAAGGATGACAGTAGGACTTGATTGCTATCACCAAAAGGCTGATAGTAATTCACCATGATTGTCAGGATTATCATCACCAAAAGGATGATGGATAAATCGAGCTTCCAAAAGTAGTCATCACCAAAAGGATAATGGTTACAGTGGCTACAACAAAGATCGACATCACCAAAAGAATGGTGGTAAGATCAACAACAAATCTCACTATCACCAAAAGGATGAAAGTTAGACCCAATCCAAAGATTTTCATCCCCACAAGGATGATGTTCGTCACCAAAAGGATGATGGTTTTTCTGGTAAAGTTTCCCATTACCAAGAGTATAATATCAAGGCTATCACCACAAGGATGATAGTTGACTCATCAACTTCAAAGATCACCGTCACCAAAAGGATGAAGGTAAGATCCAACAACAAAACTTGTTATCACCAAAAGGATGATAATAAGTCAAATAACTTCAATGATCACCATCACCAAAAGGATGAAGGTAAGTTACAAGACAAAACTTGTTACCACCAAAAGGATGATAATAAGTCAAAACAATCACCATCGCCAAAAGGATAAAGGTAAGATCAACTGAACTTGTTACCACCAAAAGGATGATAAAAGTTCATGACACCTTAAATGATAACCATCACCAAAAGGATGAGGGTAAGAACAAAACTTTAAAACTTGTTATCACCAAAAGGATGACACTGAGCACACAGCTCAAACAATCACCATCACCAAAAGGATGAAGGTCAGATAAACGACGAAACTTGTTACCACTAAAAGGACAATAATAAGTCAATAACTTCAATGATTACCATCACCAAAAGGATGAAGGTAAGGCCTCAAACAAAGTTTGTTACCACCAAAAGGATGATAGTAAGTCAATAACTTCAATGGTTACCATCACCAAAAGGATGAAGGTAAGGCCTAAAACAAAGCTTGTTACCACCAAAAGGATGATGGTAAGTCGAAACAATCACCATCACCAAAAGGATGAAGGTATAATTTAAAAGACAAGACTTGTTATCACCAAAAGGATGATAATAAGTCAAAATAAACTCTAATGATCACCATCACCAAAAGGATGAGGGTAAGATCAACAACAGAACTTGTTACCACCAAAAGGATGATAATAAGTCAATAACCTTAAATATCACTGACACCAAAAGGATGACAGTAAGATCAGACAAACAGAACTTGCTATCCCCAAAAGGATGATAATAAGGACAGAACTTCAAAAACTTGTTATCACCAAAAGGATGATAATAAGCCGAAACAGACTCAATGGTCGCCATCACCAAAAGGATGAGGGTAAGATCAAAACAAAACCCGTTATCACCAAAAGGATGATAATGAGTCCCTAACTCAAATGGTCACCGTCATCAAAAGGATGAAGGTAGTATTAAACAACAAAACTCGTTACTGTAGCGGGGTATTCGTTACCATTAGAGATATTGACTAAATCCAAGGTAAACCATACAAGTCGAGTCGCCACCGCACTTCTATTATCCAAAAGAATGGTTAGAAAGCGAACAAAAACCTAAAAGTTTTATCGAATCAAAAACTAGTAAAAATGTCAGAGATCTGGGTAAGAGGGTTGGTTATGCAATGGGAAGGTGTTAGGCACCCAAAACATCCTAGGTACTCCTAGGGAGCCCTTTATACACTTGTTGTAAGGTTGACATTTTGTGAAAATTTATTTGTGCAAACATGATTGAAGGGATGGGAAAAGTGTGTATGTTTATCTAATGTACTACTTACTAAAAGAGAGGTCAAAAGAAAATGACTCGCACGGATGTCGCATCCACTACATACGTATCTCGTCTGAACAGGAGAATCAGAGTCTTCGTAGCTCGGCTACCTATGGGTTAAAGAGGAGGGTGCTCGGTAAGACATCGCATCTTATGCCTACGTATCTCATCTTGAATGAGAATTAGAGCAAGCCGTAGTTCGGCTAACTACGGGTTGAGTTTTGGGATGAACGACGTTACTACGTGTCATACGGTGAACTGACTTTTTTGTGTTTTTGCTTTGGAAAGCAAATGTCGCGGTTAGCAAGAGTCGCCACCGACTTTTCTTTTATCCAATAAGGAAAGGTGGAAAAGAACAGGAAAGACCTTAATTTAGATTTTAGGTTCGGGAGGTACATTATACAAAGGGAAGGTGTTAGCACCCTTTGTATCCATGGTTATCCATGGGCTCTTAATTGCTTGATCACTTATATTATTTTTCTTGTCTGAAAAAGTGTTCGTGAATTGTTTAGAAAATGTTTTGAAAAAGAGAATTTAACTTTGTAATGATTCTCGTATGAATGTATACAAAGTGGTTATCTCGTTTAGTTTTGAAAATGGTTTAGAAAAATATAACTCAGCAATGATTCTAGTATGAATATATACCAAGTGGTGATTTTCTAGTATTTGTGAAGTGTGAAAAGTATTTTTAAATTGTGAGTAAGCAATTAAGAGTTGTACCTACCCAAGGTCTTGATGGGCATTTCCTATCCTCGTGAGGGTAAAACCGTCCTTATTATTGAGAAATAAGTAGTTTTATCCTTTGGATGTAAAAGGGTCATCATAGGGTCATCGTTTGGTCATTGAAGGCAACATTTGTAAGGATACCTTAGCATTCGAAGGGACTATCATCATTTAACCGTAGGCTACACCGAAGGGTCATCGAGGGACAAAATCATATATTCGAAGGCAACATCCGAGGGACTATGATTTATTTTATAGGGACATGATGATTTAATCGAAGGGTCTTTGCTAAGTGTATCCCCACATTCGCGGGACATGACCATAATACCGTAATACCGTAAAGTAACAAAGAGAGGTCCAAGATCACATATTCAAAGGCCGTATTTTACAATCAATTAGGTAATTAGGAGGAATCCCCACATTAAAATTAATACATTAAGATCAATTAAGCAATTTAGGGTGGATCTTTGCCATAAAATTAATACATTAAAATCATCAATTGAGTAATTCAGGGTGAATCTCCACAAGGGTATCCCACAAATAAAGTGGAATACCTAACAAGCAATCTTTTCCTGGGATATGTGAACCTTTACGAAACTCAACAAAACATGTCAGAACACCAAATCAGGGTGCAATCGAGGATTACACCACAAAAAAAAAGATCACAACAGTAAATAGGGTCGGGTAAATGATGCATGGCTATGATAAAACATGAGTGAAAAATCAGAACAGAAAAGTCAGCTACTGTCACGTTCGCTCCTGCCTCGCCTAGCGAAGGCTTAGCGAATACTCGCTGCATGCTCGCTTAGCGATGTGCTAGCGAGCGGCTGCGGATTCTGGTTTTGATATCAGTACAATTTCAACCAATTTTATGCCTTATGGCTTTCATTACAGCAATTATATGGTTAATCATTTAAGGTATTCAGGTACATACCAAAATTCACATGCCAAACTTAAGATATTTCCATAAATTTAATCATAATGCCATATGCAAATTAAGAACATAAGGCAGTAATAGCAATGTAAACCTGTTTGCAATTGAATTGCGACTTTGAATCGGCAAATCGGATTGAATTGGGCAGAGGTAAACCTTGATGCCGTCGAGTTCCTTCAGGGTTTGCCTCCCGTGAGTGTTAGGGTTTGCTTGCTAGGGTTCTCCTTTCTCCGTTTTCGTTCTCCTTTTTCCGTTTTCGTGACTGAAGTGTCGGTATTTATAGTGATTGTGGTGACCTAATGGGCTCAGAATGAAGCCCGAAAATTCTGATATATCGCAAGCTTCGCTAGGCGAGCGTTGTAGCGAAGGGTTCGCTAGGCGAAGGATTTGCTCGCCTAGCGAGCATGCCAGTTTGGGCCTTTTTCTGGATTGGGTCTGTTGTGAGCTGGGCTTTTGTTCCTTTAAGGTCAGTGCCTTGCAAAATAAGTTGGAGTGCTTCGAGAAATGTTTTGCGAGATTAATGGGCAAATTTTGAGGTATGACAGCTGCCCCTGTTCAAGATTCTTGAACCGAGAGAGTTAGAATGGTAAGTGCGCCATTCGTGGTCTGGAGGTGGAAGATTATTGAACATTAGAATGCCCAAAATTTTGCACCTGTTAATGGAGATGGGCTTAAAGATGCCATCCAGGTAGTTTGATGATGAGAGCTTCAGAGTGCGTCGTACATTAGACGATATCTGAAGACATGGGTGTCATATCGGGTCGTACGCTAGACCGTATGGTGAGTCATCCATTCGGCTGTCGACTTCGCTGGGGAGTCAGAATGTGTCATACACTGCTGGGGATAAGGGATCAGAATGGATCATACACTAGATCGTATCTGAATAGCAGAGTGAACCGTCCCTTAGGCTGCATCTGGAGAGGTAAAGGTCAGAATGGATCGTACGCTAGATCGTGTCTGAGTAGCAGAATGAGTTGTCCATCAGGCCGGTGACTCCGCTGGGGATGAAATACCAGACTGGATCGTACGCTAGACTGCATCCGAGTTGCAGAATGGGCTGTCCATTAGGCAGTATCTGAGAGGGGTAGTCGTATGCTAGGCTACACGTCAGAAGGTACCGTACGCTAGGTAGTCTCTGAGAAATGAAAGGCCCAACTGGGTCGTAAATTAGACCGTATTGGAGTAGTTGAAGGTCAGAATGGATCGTCCGTTAGATCGTATCTGAGTGGAAGGAGTCATATGTTGAGCTGAATCAGAATGAACCGTACGTTAGACTGTATCTGATCGTATTTGTAGATGCTGTATTTGCAATAAATGGCCGGGATGGGCTTAAAGATACCATCCTTAGGAGGATAATTAACCTGAAAAATAAAGTTAGCTTCATGCCATGTCATGATGCATGAGATGTTTTATGCTTTCGACAATAAATGCGAACAGTGTATGCATGCGTATGCTGTGAAATGATGTAATGAATGAATTATGCATCTGAAAAGTTCTTCCCGAGGACTCTACTGGGGGAATAAATCTCAGTCTTCTGGTTGGAGATACTGGTATCGGTGATCCTTTCTTAGCTGGGGATACTTGATTCTTGTCTGATGGTAGAAATATTCGACAGAGCCTGGCTGGGGATGGAAGAGATGACCAGTCTGTCTAGTGATGCCAATTTCTTCTGGGGAATAACTGGTTTTGTTGAGGAATAGAATTAGCACCCGGATTCATTGGAATGCATGGTTAGACCTTCTCCTCGATCCTGAAGTCTCGTAGTAATCGTTATTTCCATTTTATGCGCACATTTTTGGTAAACATTGATCATATTCAAATGCACATATTAATTCGAATTAAATCAATGGACGTTTATGCAAACAAAACAGCAAAAAGTAAAACAAAAGCATCTTTTGAAATAACATTGTATGGATTTTGAAAGAGGGCCTATAAACAGGCAATTTGTGTACAAGGAGATAGAAATCCTAGTAAGAGGAAATCGTCAAGAAAACAAAGGAAAGCTATGAAGAAAAAGTCCTATTGATTTTAATTTTGCCACTGTCACTATGTCTTCAAGCGTCTCATCTCCTGCTGTCGGATAGAATTGATTGGCTTGTTCAGTCCCTTGAACTTGGATGAAGCTGTCTGAGAACGGGACATAGTCATACGCTTTTAATCCCTAATTTTTGCCTGGACCGCCTTTTCAGGTTTTCGGTCCACCAGGATACCCTTTTTTGCCCAAGCCGCCTTTTCAGGTTTTCGGCTTGCCGGGTGTACATTTTTATATGTTTATCCCTAATTTTTGCCCGAACTCTTTTGGTTCGCCGAGATGCCCTTACTTTTGCCTAGGTACGTCGACCTAGCGGATCTCTTTTATGCGTAGTATTTTTTGACTATGTCTGCGTTCACGGGATGCGGGAAGTCTTCGCCATCCATTGTAGTAAGCATCATGGCTCCACCAGAGAATGCCTTCTTAACTACAAATGGCCCTTCGTATGTGGGAGTCCATTTTCCCCTGGGATCACCTTGTGGTAGAATGATACGCTTGATCACCAAGTCGCCAATTTGGTACACCCATCTCTTGACCTTTTTGTTAAAGGCCTGGGTCATGCGCTTCTGATATATCTGCCCATGACAAACAGCCGCAAGTCTCTTCTCATCAATCAAATTTATCTGATCGAGCCGAGTCTGAATCCATTCATCTTCATCTAAGCCGGCATCTTTCATAATTCTTAAAGAGGGAATCTGAACTTCCACTGGTAAAACGGCTTCCATTCCGTAGACTAAAGAGAAAGGAGTTGCCCCTATCGAAGTTCGTACTGAAGTGAGATAACCATGAAGAGCAAATGGTAACATTTCATGCCAGTCTTTGTACGTCACTGTCATCTTTTGTATAATCTTCTTAATATTCTTATTAGCAGCCTCCACGGCGCCGTTCATCTTTGGCCGGTACGGAGAAGAGTTATGGTGTTTTACTTTGAACTGCGTGCAGAGTTCAGCAATCATCTTGTTGTTCAAATTAGTGCCATTATCAGTGATAACTCTTTCGGGGATGCCATATCGACAAATGAGATTATTCTTGATGAATCGTGCCACCACATTCTTGGTGACAGAAGCAAATGAGGCTGCCTCTACCCACTTTGTAAAGTAATCAATAGCAACCAGAATGAAACGATGTCCATTGGAAGCAGTAGGTTTAATCTCCCCGATCATATCAATGCCCCACATTGCAAAGGGCCAAGGGGCTGTCAACACGTTCAATGGAGCAGGAGGCACATGTACTTTATCCGCATAGATCTGGCACTTGTGACAAGTTCTGGAGTGATGGTGGCAATCAGCTTCCATGGTAGACCAATAATACCCTGATCTCAGAATCTTCTTGGCCATTGTATGTCCACTAGAGTGAGTCCCAAAAATACCGTCATGCATGTCTTCCATAATCTTTTCTGCTTCCTTTTTATCCACACAACGAAGCAAAGTCGAATCATGATTACGTTTGTATAATATTCCATTACTCAAAAAGAATTTAGCGGAGAACTTCCTCAGGAATTTTCTGTCATTGATGGACGCCCCTTCAGGGTATTCCCGAGCTTCTAAATATCTTTTTACTTCGTGGAACCAAGGTTTCTCTTCTACTTCGTCAGCGTTAAGTTCATAACAATATGCTGGTTCATCTAGTCGTTCAATGGTGATCCTGGGAGCTTCATTGTCCCATCTGACTCTGAACATAGATGACATGGTGGCCAAGGCGTCTGCCAACTGATTCTCTTCTCGTGGAATATGTTCGAATGTAATCTTTTCGAAGTATGGGATTAATGTCAACACCCGCTCTCGATAAGGGATGAGATTCGGATGTTTAGTGTCCCATTCTCCTTTGATCTGACTGATTACTAATGCTGAGTCTCCGTACACACTCAAAAACTTGATTCTCAGGTCTATAGCAGCTCTGAGTCCCAAAATACATGCTTCATACTCGGCCATATTGTTGGTACAATCGAAACATAGTCTAGCAGTGAAAGGCGTATGGCAACCCTTGGGAGAAATAATTACAACACCAACACCATTACCCAACGCATTAGAAGATCCATCGAAAACCATAGTCCATCGGGATCCTAGTTCGGGTCCTTCATCCGGTCCAGGTTCTTCATAATCAGTAACAAGCATGACATCCTCATCTGGGAACTCAAAATTCATAGATTGGTAATCATCCACTGCTTGATGAGCCAAATGATCGGCCAACACGCTTCCTTTGATTGCTTTCTGGGTAGTATACTGGATATCATACTCTGTTAAAATCATCTGCCATCTCGCTATTCTTCCGGAGAGGGCAGGTTTCTCAAATATGTATTTGATGGGATCCATCTTAGAAATCAACAAAGTGGTATGATTCAACATATACTGTCTTAGTCGGCGAGCAGCCCAGGCCAAAGCACAACAAGTTCTCTCGATCAGTGAGTATCTTGTTTCACAGTCGGTAAACTTTTTGCTAAGGTAGTATATGGCATGCTCTTTTCGACCAGACTCGTCATGTTGCCCCAACACACACCCCATTGAATTTTCTAACACGGTCAAATACATGATTAGAGGTCTTCCTTCAACTGGTGGCATCAGGATCGGAGGTTCCTGGAGATACTTCTTGATTTTGTCAAAAGCTTCTTGACATTCATCATTCCATATCATCTCTTGATTCTTCTTCAGTAGTTTGAAGATGGGTTTGCAGGTAGCAGTTAAATGGGAGATAAATCGGGCGATGTAATTCAAACATCCCAAGAAACCTCTGACTTCCTTATCTGTACGGGGCACTGACATTTCTTGGATAGCTCTCGCCTTAGCCGGGTCAACCTCAATTCCTTTACCACTGACAATAAATCCCAAGAGTTTACCGGATCTTACTCCAAAGGTGCATTTGTTCGGGTTCAATCTCAGCTTGTATTTCTTCAACCTCTCAAACAATTTGTACAAATGATCGAGATGTTCTTCTTCAGTATGAGATCTGGCTATCATGTCATCCACATATACTTCTATTTCATGATGAATCATGTCATGGAACAAAACCACCATAGCACGCTGGTACGTTGCCCCGGCGTTCTTTAAACCGAATGGCATTACTTTGTAACAGAAAGTGCCCCATTGCATCACAAACGTAGTTTTCTCCATGTCTTCAGGTGCCATCTTAATCTGGTTATAACCCGAGAATCCATCCATGAAGGAGAATACTTTGTGTTGAGCGGTATTGTCTACCAGAACATCAATGTGCGGGAGTGGAAAGTCATCTTTGGGACTCGCTTTATTCAAATCTCTGTAATCGACGCATATTCGCACCTTACCATCCTTCTTCGGTACCGGTACCACATTAGCAACCCATTGAGGATAAGAAGTAACAGCCAGAAAACCTGCATCAAATTGTTTCATAACCTCGGCTTTGATTTTCTCAGACATTTCAGGACGCATGCGGCGAACCTTTTGCTTAACAGGACGACAATCTTCCTTCGTTGGCAAACGATGCACTACTATGTCAGTATCCAATCCTGGCATGTCTTCATAAGACCAAGCAAAAATCTCTACATAGTCATGTAACATCTGAACCAATCTTTCTTTGATACTGTTTTCCAAGCCTGCTCCTATTTTGACTTCTTTCTTGTCCACTTCAGTACCCAGGTTTACAATTTCGATTGACTCTTCATGCGGCTGTATAGTCTCTTCTTCTTGCAGTACCAGTCTGGCAAGTTCTCCAAGTACCTCACAATCTTCCTCACTTCCATCCTCGGCTTGGTAGATCGGATTTTCAAAGTCATAATGAACAGTAGTAGAACTATTATCAACAGGATCCAGAGTGGGTATGCATCTGCAATTCGTTACGTGAGTGTGTGTAAGAAAACATAGCTTTTTTGGAAGATGACAGGAAAGATAAAGAGCGCAATATCTGAATGCAAAAAGTCCATTGATTTATTGAATATGAGTATGCTTATGAAAATGACAAAACCCTTAACAAATTAGCTATTGTGCCTCGGGCATAGACACAATGCTTTAAGAAGTTCAATTGTAAAAATTAAAAAAATGCAACACTAAAACAGACAATAACAATTACTCCTGACTAAAGGAAATCGGGATAGTGTCTTCAGCCTTCCAATTATTGAGTCCGTCACCAATTGTTGGGAAAATCCAGCTATCCAGGTCGCAATCGCTATCAACATCTACTACCGCATTAATTTGATCTTTGACCACCCTTTCAGAGTTAAATCCCAGACCAGACTTATCAGACTTGTATGGTACGTTGATCAGTTGACCCCAACCAGTACGACCACCGTTTTCAACCACGGCTTGAGCATCTTTCAGAGAAATCATGGCAGGAGGAGCACGAATAACCTTGGGCACGAGGGGAGTCGGCTTAAGGACAGGACTGGGCGGGTGAACCATTTCAAATGACTGAGTGGGAGTCTCAAAGAATTCGCCATCCATCTCAACGTATCTGAAGGCCTGCACACTACTGACAATGTACTCTTCTTCTCCACACACCGTGACAATCTTACCCTCTATTGGATACTTCAGCTTTTGATGGAGAGATAAAGCCACGGCACTTGCCTCATGAATCCAAGGGCGTCCCAGCAAGCAGGAATAGGCGGGACGAATGTTCATTACATGAAAGGTAGTGTTGAAGACTTGAGGTCCTATCTTGATAGGGAGAACCACTTCACCATGGACAACACTTTTTGCACCGTCGTACGCGCGTACCACAGTATCACTAGGTTTCAAGTCGATGCTCTTACAGTCAAGCTTATCGAGTACAGCTTTCGGTAGCACATTCAAAGAGGAGCCATTATCGATCAACACATGAGCCAAGGTGATCCCCTTACACTCAATGGAGATGTGCAGAGCTTTGTTATGATTCTTTCCTGCTGGTGTCAGATCAGCATCGGAAAAGCCTAAACCATTGTCAACAGCCAAGTTAGCAACATAGTTTTCGAACTGATCGACAGACGTCTCCTGAGGTACATGAGCGGTCTTCAAGAATTTGATCAATGCATTGGCATGAGATTCAGAAGATAACAACAAGGATAACATCGAAATTTTAGACGGCGTATGCCCCAGCTGTTCTACCACATCAAAATCACTCTTACGGATGATTTTCAGCATTTCCTCCACTTCCTGCTTGGCAACATCTTCAGCACTAACTTCGACCGGTGTCTTTGACTGAGCAGGGTTGATCGCTGGTTCCTTTCCTCGAGTTTCAGGGGCGGGAGGTGAGATTTCTGGAGAGAAGATCCTTCCACTTCGAGTAATTTTGCTAGTCCCAACAATGCCACTAGGATTAGCAGCATTATCCACTTGCTTCACGCCATGGACGTAAACATCACCTCCATAATTCCACGGAATGGCTTTGTTTGAGGAATACGGTACTGGGCCAGGCGCAGTAATGATTAGGGGAGCTACCTTGGGCTCAGCAGTAATCTTCACAGGTACTCTGGTAGCGGTAATCTTCACTGGAACTTTGGACCTAGCAATCACAGATATTTCTTCAATAGGGTTCTCCGCCTTGGGAATCTTTTCGAAGAGAATTGTACGATCATCCATCAGCCGTTGGATACCCTTCCTCAACCTCAAGCACTCATTGGGTCGGAGTATGCAGAGATCGCAATTTTCAGCACAACCTGGAAATAAACCAGCTTGTACTAAATTCTTCTTGATGATCAGGAGAGGAGATGCTAAGTCAGCTACATTAGAAATGTGAGAATAGTCATCCACATCATTAACAGTTTTGTCATGATTAGGCATAGGTGCAGTGATGACGTTAGGAGTCTCCGGAGGCTCAAATTCAATTTCTCCCGCTTCGATCATATCCTGAACCTTATTCTTCAATGACCAGCAATCGTTTGTATCATGCCCGAGGCTATCGGAGTGATATGCGCACCTGGCATTGGGATTATAACGAGAAGAAGTAGTGTTGGGTTTCGTAGGAGGATCTCTGAGGGTGATCAGATTTGCCTTTAGCATTCCCTGCAGTGCCTGTGCCAAGGTCATATTGATCCTGGTAAACTGCCTTCTTGGCTTGTCTTGTTTGGGCTGGAAGTTTTGAGATGACGGTGCTGCAATCATAACCGCTCCAATGGTATGGTCACGATTTTTCTTGTTACGACCCTTTTGACCGTACACAGCATTTGATTCATTCCTCCCCTGATAGGACCTTTTGGTGCTTGCAGAGGTAGCCGCCTGTATCTTTCCACTTCGGATGCCGCTTTCAACATGCTCACCTGTCAATATAAGTTCAGTGAAACCTGATGAAGAACTTCCCAGTAGATGGCTGTAGAATGGGCCAGTCAGTGTGCCCATGAACATGTCCACTAATTCTCGGTCAGTCATAGGGGGTTTGACTCTGCCAGCCAAATCTCTCCATTTCTGAGCATATTCCTTGAAGCTTTCTTTGGATCCCATAGTCATATTCTGCAACTGTAGCCGAGTAGGCGCTAGTTCAGAGTTATACTGGTACTGTTTATAGAAGGTTGTTGCTAAATCGGTCCAGGTGCGGATGTCAGAGCTCTCGAGCTGATAATACCATTCCAACTGTGTGCCAGACAGACTCTCTTGGAAGAAATCGATCCATAGCTTCCTATCAGTGGTATGTGGCTGAATCTTTCTCACATAAGCTCTCAGATGCATCTGAGGACAAGACGCACCATCGTACTTAGTGAAAGTGGGGATCTTGAATTTGCGAGGAATGGTCACATCGGAGACCAGACCCAAACTTTCAAAATCTAGACCGGGCGCCTTCTGACCCTCCATGGCTAGCATACGTTCTTCCAGCAACTTGTACTTATCGTCTCTGGGAGAGTACTGTTCACTTTCATATTCTTCATCGTCATCCTCAGGGTTGGAGAAATCAACATTCTCCTCCTCTGAATCATTCTCCGTCTCCTCTTCTAGACCATTCGGAATTCCAAACTTGACTCCCGCGGCCTGTCTTTTAAGCCTTCTTCCCGTGTTAATGTAACTCACAGCTTTCTTGTCTTTCTTCTTTTCGAGCAAAAGAGCCTTCAGTTCCTCCTGCCCTTTGGATAAGCTCAAGATCAACTCCTGGAATTGAGCATTCTGAGTCTGGAGATCTTTGACAGTTTGTTCGAGGTCCATTTTTCTGTTTGCAATGAAGACCGTGAGAACATTGATTTTTTTAGAATACCTGTTATGCAATGTTATGTCATGCTATGCAATGTATGAAATGTTTTCAAGGACTTTTGGAATTTAACTTTGCGTAAACCACCAAAAAGAGGGAAACTTTTATTAATAATTTCTTTAATTAATGTTTATTACAAGAAAATAAAATAAAATACAATGAAGGCTCAAGTCTCCCAGGGACGGCTTCTTTTTGGGCGAAGATATCTATTGAGTCTTCGTTCCTCATTAAGTTGGCTGGTAAGTTCTAACACCTTCTTTTTTTCAGCACGGAACTGGGTTTCAAAAGTATCCCTTTCAACTCTCAACTGGATCTAGGATCTCTTCAATTCTTCAACATCGGTAGGCATATCTGGATAAGGAATGATCTGAGGAGTACCCCCTTCAACTCCTGGTTCAACAATCAATGGTCTGACTGCAAGATACGGCATGACAAGTTCACGAGCTCTTGCGCGTACCCATCTGAGATAAGGTTCCATAGGAATAGAGTTTTTCTGTCATAAAGTGCCTCTTTTCACCATACCCCAAGCTCGTACAAATCTTTGACGAAGGCCTTGGGAATCGCTGTCATAGTCAAACACAATGCCTTGGATGATTATTTCATGTGGACCATCTCTTCGAGCATAACCAAACTGACGTAGGGCTAAGGCCGGGTTACAAGTGATACCTCCTCTCATTCCTAGGAGTGGCACATTGGGGAACTCGCCACAACGGTCAATGATGGTAACATTTTCCTTGAACTGAGGACACCAACAGATGTCTGAGTGGGAGAGCGACATTATCCTTTGAGACCATTTCAAATTCTGCTCGTTCTTCAAGACTGATTGAGGAAGGTGCGAAATAAACCACCTAGACAACAACGGTATGCAGCACATGAGAGTCCCTTGCCTTTTCATGGTACGAGTGTGGAGGGAATGCAAAATGTCTCCAAGCACGGGAGGCACAGGGTTATGAGTGAGGAATATCTTAATAGCATTCATATCTACGAATTGGTCTGGATTAGGAAATAACACCAAACCATAGATCAGTAATGCTAGAACGTCTTCGAAAGCATGGACATCCATAACCTTTAAGAATTCTCGGGCCTTATTTATCAGAAACTTGGCAAGTAAACCCTTAACTCCACTTCTTGTTACCCAATTGGTTTCAATATCGGACTTTGTCATGTGTAAAGCCGCGGCAACCTCTTCAGACTTCGGAATCTTTTCTAAACCACTGAAAGGTGTTTGATCAAGAATAGGTATCCCAAGCAGCCTGGAGAATTCTTCTAATGTGGGTACCAACTGATAATCTGGGAAGGTGAAGCAATGATGTTTAGGATCGAAGAGCTGGAATAGAACTCTCATCATATCTTCCTTGAAATCAGTGGTAACCAAATGGAGGAGAGAACCATGTTTCTTGATGAACTGAGTCTGATCAGGAAGTTCTGACACTAAATCCTTTAATTGAGGAGAGATGACTACCAAATTGATCCGGATGGTCTTCCTGGAAGCCATAACCTGTTTAACAGAGCAAAGCTAAATCCCTAAGTCCTTGAAATGGTTAGTACCATGTTATGATGTTATGATGTTATGATGTTATGATGTTATGATGTTAAATAAATAACAAGCACAAAAAAGTCACACAACAATCATTCCTAAGTTTTAAGGCTTGCATGAGTTCCATAGGTAAGTACCCTCCCCACTGAAGTTTGGTTGGTTCAACCTGTCCTAGAATAGTAACCGGGTTCTAGAAGGATCTCAAATCATCGACCTTCCTTTAAGTCCACTTCAGTGCAACACCAGGTGGTTGACCAAAGCTTCCCTAAAGTCCAATCTCAAAGAGTGTAGTATCGAGTATCAACCAACCCCAGTCGGAACCGAAGTCAGTTATCTCACTACTTTCTAATGGCTAGGATGAGTCAATTAGGGTTCTAAAGGTCTGGTTAATGTTTGATGACACCACGCGGAGGCCAAATTTTTCCTCAAGTAAACATGAGGAACATCAGGACATCCAAAGTGTCACATTAACCGTAGCCATCATTTTGACCATTCTAGTATACGTCGGATAGTCGCGATGATCTTTTGCTACTTACCTAAGGTACACTAGATCCGGGTGTAGGATCTTTCACTCAAGCATAAAATACCCAAGCAATCCCTTAAAAGTAAATCAGACAATTTGAATAAGTGATCTTGTTTTTTAAGGTAACCTCTCTTTTTTATTTCCCCAGCAGAGTCGCCAGTTATGTCATACGATGAACTGACTTTTTTGTGTTTTTGCTTTGAAAAGCAAATGTCGCGGTTAGCAAGAGTCGCCACCGACTTTTCTTTTATCCAATAAGGAAAGGTGGAAAAGAACAGGAAAGACCTTAATTTAGATTTTGGGTTCGGAAGGTACATTATACAAAGGGAAGGTGTTAGCACCCTTTGTATCCATGGTTATCCATGGGCTCTTAATTGCTTGATCACTTATATTATTTTTCTTGTCTGAAAAAGTGTTCGTGAATTGTTTAGAAAATGTTTTGAAAAAGAGAATTTAACTTTGTAATGATTCTCGTATGAATGTATACAAAGTGGTTATCTCGTTTAGTTTTGAAAATGGTTTAGAAAAATATAACTCAGCAATGATTCTAGTATGAATATATACCAAGTGGTGATTTTCTAGTATTTTTGAAGTGTGAAAAGTATTTTTAAATTGTTAGTAAGCAATTAAGAGTTATACCTACCCAAGGTCTTGATGGGCATTTCCTATCCTCGTGAGGGTAAAACCGTCCTTATTATTGAGAAATAAGTAGTTTTATCCTTTGGATGTAAAAGGGTCATCATAGGGTCATCGTTTGGTCATTGAAGGCAACATTTGTAAGGATACCTTAGCATTCGAAGGGACTATCATCATTTAACCGTAGGCTACACCGAAGGGTCATCGAGGGACAAAATCATATATTCGAAGGCAACATCCGAGGGACTATGATTTATTTTATAGGGACATGATGATTTAATCGAAGGGTCTTTGCTAAGTGTATCCCCACATTCGCGGGACATGACCATAATACCGTAATACCGTAAAGTAACAAAGAGAGGTCCAAGATCACATATTCAAAGGCCGTATTTTACAATCAATTAGGTAATTAGGAGGAATCCCCACATTAAAATTAATACATTAAGATCAATTAAGCAATTTAGGGTGGATCTTTGCCATAAAATTAATACATTAAAATCAATTGAGTAATTCAGGGTGAATCTCCACAAGGGTATCCCACAAATAAAGTGGAATACCTAACAAGCAATCTTTTCCTGGGATATGTGAACCTTTACGAAACTCAACAAAACATGTCAGAACACCAAATCAGGGTGCAATCGAGGATTACACCACAAAAAAAAAGATCATAATAGTAAATAGGGTCGGGTAAATGATGCATGGCTATGATAAAACATGAGTGAAAAATCAGAACAGAAAAGTCAGCTACTGTCACGTTCGCTCCTGCCTCGCCTAGCGAAGGCTTAGCGAATACTCGCTGCATGCTCGCTTAGCGATGTGCTAGCGAGCGGCTGCGGATTCTGGTTTTGATATCAGTACAATTTCAACCAATTTTATGCCTTATGGCTTTCATTACAGCAATTATATGGTTAATCATTTAAGGTATTCAGGTACATACCAAAATTCACATGCCAAACTTAAGATATTTCCATAAATTTAATCATAATGCCATATGCAAATTAAGAACATAAGGCGGTAATAGCAATGTAAACCTGTTTGCAATTGAATTGCGACTTTGAATCGGCAAATCGGATTGAATTGGGCAGAGGTAAACCTTGATGCCGTCGAGTTCCTTCAGGGTTTGCCTCCCGTGAGTGTTAGGGTTTGCTTGCTAGGGTTCTCCTTTCTCCGTTTTCGTTCTCCTTTTTCCGTTTTCGTGACTGAAGTGTCGGTATTTATAGTGATTGTGGTGACCTAATGGGCTCAGAATGAAGCCCGAAAATTCTGATATATCGCAAGCTTCGCTAGGCGAGCGTTGTAGCGAAGGGTTCGCTAGGCGAAGGATTTGCTCGCCTAGCGAGCATGCCAGTTTGGGCCTTTTTCTGGATTGGGTCTGTTGTGAGCTGGACTTTTGTTCCTTTAAGGTCAGTGCCTTGCAGAATAAGTTGGAGTGCTTCGAGAAATGTTTTGTGAGATTAATGGGCAAATTTTGGGGTATGACACTACGCAATCTACCGGATGCTCGACCTTTGGAGACTTACTCGCCTGTAGTAGAAGGAGTAAACGTGTTCTTAGGAGAAGAAAAATCAATGAGTTGTTGGTGTTTTAGGGATGTTCATGCAAAAGGAAGTCCTGGCAATCTTATGGGGGACGATCGTACCACATAAAACAAACATGCATAAAGTAAAATGCCATCGAAGGGGCTCAAACATACATGGGTAGGGCTTTAGTCAAGAGGGGTCATATCAACCTCGACAAACAAGCCATGGAAGGGTAATCAAACGGGCTCTTAACCTCTGACATTGAACGTCAGGGTGAGCAGATTAACAGGGTAATGAGGATAAGACCTCATAGCTCTTAACCCTGGACAGGGTGAGCTCATGACAAAAAGTGGGGATTCAGAAAGGTGGAACCCTCTCCACTGACCGACCGGACAAAAGATCTGGGGTTTTTGTTCTGAAGCATCGACACGTAGTGTGAGCATAAAGAACGACACACTGAATAACGGGGGATTGATTACTAATCCCTTTTATCCGTCAATTGCCTCTTCAAGGAGGTCTTTAGGCACAGAAGTAAACACACAAAACATTGCCTCCTATCGAGGTCTTCCAGCTAGGAAAGCGGTAAAATGCGGGAAAAGTAAAGGGATCGAGAGGTCTACCGCACAGATAAAGATCCGAAGTAACAGTAATTAACGAAACAAGAAACCCAGAGATCCTTCCAAGCTAACACCATCAAAGAAAGTGAGTCAGTACAGGAAATCGGAATAAACCTCTGGGTGGTATCCCACAAATAAAGTGGAATACCAAGCAAGCTATCCCTGCAAGAGTATGTGAGCCCTCACAAAAACTCAACGAACGGGTTAGAGTAACAGGATGGAATCAGGAGAAAACAATGCCATAACAAACACAAAACAGGTTAGAGCAAATAGAAAAAATCAAATGTTGTTGCGATCGCCGCTGCATCGCCTAGCGAAAGCTTAGCGAAGCTTTGCTGCAAGCTCGCCTAGCGAAGCGGCTAGCGAAGGCCTGCGGGTTCTGGATTTCCCATTGATAACAGTACGATTTTAGGGACTCCAAACCCTATGGTATCCCTTTCAGAAATCAAGTGATCAGACATTCAAAGCATTATTTTACACATTCATGCATATCTAAACCCGTGGGCAAAAACTGAACGATACCTCACACATTCAGAGTATTCAAATTAAAAGCATAGAGAAATGGGGATAAGGGCAAACCTGATTGGAGAGACCGATAAAACTCGAAAGGCACGGCTGGGTTTGCAAGGCAATGTCAGGGTTTACGGGAGATGGAGGTGAAGTGTGTGAGTCAGAGTGAGCTTTTCAGAGCTGTTTGGAGGTTGCTGCAGATTAGTTCGTAGGTTTCCCTTCCTCTTCTTTTCTCTCTCTTTTTCTCCAGGGTTTGTAATAGTCTCCAGCCTGTTTTTCTCAAATGAAGCTCTGGTATTTATAACCTGATTTTGGTGGCTTGGTGGGCTCAGAGTCAAACCCAAAATTTTCTGTTATTTTCCAAAATGCGCGTGCTTCGCCTAGCGAAGGATCTGCTCGCCTAGCGAGCATGACAGTTCCTTTCGCTAAGCGAACCAGTCTGCTCACCTAGCGAGCATGACAGCTCAGGAACAGATTTTTGCTCCTTCAAGTTTAGCATTTTGAATGATGAATATGCCCCCCATTAGAACATGTTAGAAGTAACCCACGTCATTCCCTTGTATTGACTGATCACCCGAATAGAATCCACAAAGTGTCTTGGATGATACTCAAGCTTCAAACAAAAGATGTTAGTGACACATTTTTGTGCTTTTGGTTGGTAAACAAAATAAGAGAAGCAATGATGTACAATTCAAGCATGCTTGGTGATCTCAACCCAATCACAAGGAGTCCCACCCAAAGGCAAAGGGAACGAAGATGCTTATGATCCTTGAGGCTATGCAAATGCAATGTTATGATGCCATGGGGGATCTTAGGGCCAAAATTGGGGTCTTACAGTTACCACCAAAAGGATGATAATAAGTCGACAGTCACCATCACCAAAAGGATGAAAGTACCGCAAACAACAGAACTCGTTATCACCAAAAGGATGATAATGAGTCAACAATCACCATCACCAAAAGGATGAGGGTGAGATCATAACTTCGAAACTTGTTACCACCAAAAGGATGATAATAAGTTATAATAACTTCAAATATTGTTGACACCAAAAGGATGATAGTGGGATTGGACTTTATAAATGTCACCATCACCAAAAGGATGATAGCTTAAACCAAACTCCATAATCTCTATCACCAAAAGGATGATATTTAGATTGAACTGGACGTCATCCCCAAAAGGATGATGATTAGACATAATAAACGAGATCAACATCAATAAAAAGATGATGGTTGAATCAACATGACAAGGATCCTTATCACCATAGGGATCGCCGACACCAAAAGGATGACGATAGGCTGTAATAATTTGCAGAGGTCACCATTCACCAAAAGGATGATGCTTGGACCAAACTTCAAGGATCGCTGACCTTGAAAGGATGTCGGTAGGATCATACATGACAAAACTCCCCATTACCAAAAGGATAATGGTTATTGTAAACAGGACGATGATCAATATTATTCCTCAATGGACTTTCACCAAAAGGATGATAGTGGGAAAAATATTGGAAAAATAAGGCTACTGTCAAGGTTCAATAAACCTGATTTGCTGGGTAGTATTGGGACATTGATGGGTAACACTTGCTTGGGGTATCCATCAACAAAACGTTGTGTAATACCCCAAAATTTACCCTTCATTTTTCTTGGAAACATGGGGTTGTGTTTCACATTGCATTTGCATCATACTAGGTCATACTCATTGCATACTGCATTAGTGACTTGGGAAATCAGGGTTTGATTGATCATTCCTTGCCAAAAGGAGACCACACAAAGCAAAGTTGAGAGTTGGATTTCATTCTCCAATTATATAAGTCTCAAGGGTCTCAAGAATTTCCATATTGTAGCGGTGTATTCGTCGCTATATGATTTATCGATTAAATCATAAGCAAGGTATACAATGAAATTTCGAGTCGCCACCGCACTTTTATTTATCCAAAGGATTGGCTAAAAAGCGAACAAAAGCCTAAGAAGTTTTACACGTAGAAAACTAATAAAAAGATCAGAGAGTCTGGGTAAGGGGTAAATTACGCAATGGGAAGGTGTTAGGCACCCATCACGTCCTAGGTACTCCTAGGGAGCCCTTTTCACACTTGTTGTAAAAGATTGTTATTTGTTATGACATAAGTATTGTGCAAACATGATTGGGATGATGAGAAAAGAATATACAATTTTTTATTGGGTTTGAACGGATGAACCCGCTGCCTACGTACCTTCCATCAAAGGTAAGGATCAAAATGCCGTAGTTCGGCTAAAAGATTTCCAAAAGTTGGTGGATTCAGTTTTAAACACAAGCACTGAGGCTTTTCATTATCAATGGGAGAACACTCGACCAAAAACAACATCCACCATGCGAGGATAGCTTCGACGTACTAGAGGGGTTAGCCCTGTTTTCAGTACGGAAGTCTTATAGTCGACTCACTAAGGATAGGCAAGATTTACATCAACCACAATGATAATTGAAACCTACGGCTAATGCATGAAAAGATTAACAATGGACAAAGCCAAAACAAGTGAATGAGTGAAGTTAATTGATTGTGATTGTGAAAATGAAGTCAAAGTATGATTAAGATTGATTTGAAAGAAGTGTATTGAAATGGAGTTTGAAAAAAGGTCAAGGACTTGGGTCCAGGTTTTTAGTTTGAAAACATGAAGATATTTGCACAATATCTATGTCAAGTTTGAAATCAAAGTGTGAAAAGGTTTAGGACATAATGAGAATGAATGGATGAGTATGGATTGTAAAACTTCCTAGAAGGTTCACTTCTTGAAATCATATAGGGGATGATTCAAGTGTGTCCTTTGGAATAGCAATGGATAATAACAAACAAACAAAGAAGAAAGTCAACAAAAGCGGATATCGGATGCCAATCACTGGGCTTATACCAATCTCCTAAAATAAAACTGGATATCAGATGCCACTCAATGGTCTTACACTAATCTCCTCAAACAAAGAAATAAAAGGTGGATACCGGATACCAATAGATGGATTTACACCAGTCTCCTAAAACAGAAATGGATATCAGAGGCCACTCAATGGACTTATTCTAATCTCCTAAAACAAAATGAAACTTGGATACCGAATGCCAATCTGTCTGGACTTATACCAATATCCAACATATGATCATAGGAAAGCAAATGCCAACTTGCAGGGACTTACAGTTGCATCCTCACATGAACAAAGAGAGACAAAACATGGATGTCAGATGCCAATCTGTCTGGGCTTACTCTAACCTCCACAGTATGGTCCTAGGAATACAAATGCCAACTTACAGGGACTTACAGTTGTATCCTCACATACAAACAAACAAAGCAACATGTGATCATAGGAAAGCAAATGCCAACTTACAGGGACTTACAATTGCAACCTCACAGACAATCAACAAATGCATCAGGCAAAGATAAAATGAGTGGCCAAGGTGATGGTCTTATACTCACTTCCATATCATAGGAGCAATGGCCAATGAATGGTCTTACGATTGTCCTCAATGGGTAGACAGCAATGATAATGTCACACAGACAAATGAGATGATCATGCATTGATGAGCAATTAATGATGATGATAAATGCATGAAGCATACAAGCAAACATGTGCATATGAAACAATCAATCAATGAAGTCAAACAGCACACTCTATAGCCAAACAAGGAGGCTCATACAAGAGGGTTAGGCACTGAGGCCAACTGGAATAGGGTCAAAGATTTGCTCTTAACCTTGCCATTGAGGGGCTAAGGTGAAGCAGATGAAAGGAGATGAGGGGTGTGCCTCATTGCTCTTATCCCTGATTAGGGAGAGCATTTAAATATCAGAAAGTGTGGGAGTTCAGAAAGTAGGAACTCTATCCACATTATTGACTCGATAGATCTTGGGTTTTGATCTCAATGCTACAACCATGTAATGGGAGCAAGGAGAAGACTCACTGAATAGTAGGGGATAGGTTGCTTATCCCTTTGATCTACCAATTGCCTTATTTGAAGGACTTTTCCTGCTTGGGACAAATATAAACACACACAAGCATTGCCTCTTAAGGAGGACTTCAGACAGTTTGCCCGGCCAAATAACAGGCCGGGTCTCCAGACTACATGAAGAAAGAGGGATTACCTCAAAGCAAATTGCTAAATAGCAAAGCAAAGCAAGTTCAAAGAACTTAAGCAACTAAATGGTACCTGAAATAGTCAAACAAATCAGTATACAGTTCAAAAGTTTAAAGCAAAAGGAATTGGGAAGTCAACAGTCAAACAGATAGACAAATGTGCAAAGCACAAGGCACAAGGCTTATGAGCCAAGCAACCTACAAAACAAAGAGGTTAGCACATGATAAACAATCAAGCTCAAACAAATTGGATTGTTCTCTTTGAAGCATTTGTGCTTAACCTGAAACATGAACTCAATCATAAGCCCAAAGGACCACTAGGACTAGCCTAGGGTCAAAAATAAATGAGAAAGTCAAAACAGCAAATGAAAGTCAACCAAAATCAAATTCAAACATTTAAGAAGTAAGCACAATTGATTTCAAGCTCATATCATGCATCATTGTCAATTCATAAACCAAAGAAAGCAAGGCATGGCAAATGGGAGCACACAAAAGGTCAACAGCAAGACCAAGCTCAAACCCAAACATAATCAATTCCAAAAATTATGAAATAATTCATACTCAATCACAATCCATAACATAGCATGCATATGAAATTTCAGCTCAATTGGATTATGGGAAGATAGTCAAATAAAATCAGGAAGTCAACACAATTCCAAGCATGCACAAAGGAGTCAACAAAACATGTATCATCTTCAAAAATTCATAACTAAATGAAAACAGATGAGAAATGAATGGGATCAACACCAATGCAAAGCTCAAGATGTCTAATATGCACATGTAAAATTTCATGATCATCCAATAATATATGAGAATTTCACAAAGGATTTGGCAAGATGTGTCACACAAAGTCAACATTTGACTAGGCAGGGAAGAAAAATCACAAACAAATAGGAAATGGCACAATTAATTCCAGGAAAATTCACACATCAACTAGACATATAAGAGATGGCTCATGCAAAATTTCACATTAATTGGAGGCCAGGAAGCATGTCAACAAAAATCATGAACTTGCATATCATTGGTGTGACACAAATTGTCACACCCTACTTCCGAAATTCATATCTCACAAACCACATATGATAAATTCAAAAACTCTACATCAAAACAAGCATGAATGAGTTTAGAATAACCACAAAAAATTTCAGGGTCATTGGATGCATCATCATTATTTCACAAAAGGAATGGCAAAAGGTACAAATTAAGCATACATGTCAAGAAACCTAATACCATTTAAAATCCAGCCAACCAAAAATTCAGCAAAAATCATGATAAAATAGTAGACATTCATGTGATCATGATGCAAAAAATTTCATGAATTTTGGATGTGAAATGCACCAGTTATGATTTTTGTAAGATGTTGTATCAATTTGGAATGAAATGAGCAAAAGAACATGGTTTTAATAGGTCAACATTGACCGAGTGGCAATTTTGCAATTATGGCCCTCACTTATCAAAACGCTGCGTACAGGCAAAGGCAAGGAAATATTCTGATTGGTGGCTTCCCAATGGAACAGTACTCACGCAGAAAAATCAAACAAAGCAACCAATCATGTTCTGGGTTCAAAACCCTTAGGGTTTATGCAGCAGCCACAACATTTCAAGTTCATGATTCATCATCAAACAACAGATTTCCAACAGAAATATTCACACAACAGGGCATTGATATTCATGCAGCATCATAACACAAACAAACAAAACACGATTCATGTGAATTTCTGGGTTCAAAAGCATAGGGTTTATAACATCAACAGCACATGTTCATCTTCATTTTCAACCATCAATCATGAACAACAAGCATATCCAGAATCAACAATTAAGCATGGCCATGAAACACTATCATCATGCAACATCAGCTAACAACAAAACAAACATAGATTCATGCGAATTTACTGGGCAGATTTAGGGTTTAACATGAACAGCATGTGTTCATCACTAACAATCAACAAGGAAATCAAAGTGCCCAGAAATCAATAGCAAGCACATCAATGGCATCAGCAAACATCAGGCATGCATATTCCAAACATAGATTTCATTGAATCAACAACATCCAAGCAAATCGACTTAGAACAAGTTTGAGCATAAAAAATGAAATCCAGATTTCTCATGAATGACATAACCATTTCGAATGAAACAAGTTGCAGTGGATTCAGCATGGTAAGAACTACAAGAAACATAGCATTATTTTGAGAAAAGAGGAACTCGAAACCTTACTTGAATTTGAAGCAAATGGTGAATCAGTGATGTTTTGAGTGATGCAGCTCGAAACAGATGAAGATCTTGGTTGATGTTGGTGTATACTTGAAGCCCTTTAGCTCAATGATGCTTAAACATGTCCAACTCTTGATTTGCCATGGAAGGGGTCTTGGAGAAACAGAACACAAACTGCTACTACAGGTGCGATTTGATGGTTCAAAATGCCTCCAAAGGTTGGTTAGATGATGAAGGAACCAAGAGTGCTCGAGGGTTTTTGAAGATTTTGGCCAAAAATGCAAAGGATGTGAAAATGGCAATTGAGAGAGAATCAGAATTTCTGTACGATGGAGGCTGCTATTAGGGTTGGATGTCCAGAAAATGACCCTTATATGGTATGTTTAACATCAGTTAATCATGTGCTAAGCTTGTTTAGTTCAAATGAAGTGAAATGGCCAATTGCTAATTTTGGACAAATGAACATGGAGGTGCATGGTTCTGCACGAATTGGGCCTCAAAACAGGCTGCAAATGACCTTCTAAACAGATCCCAAATGGCCAAAATGTCTAAAAATATTTAATTCAAAAAGTCACTTTTGCAACTCACTTGAATTTAATAAAGTCAAGTCCAAAAATGGCATTTTGATTGGCAAGGTTTTGGTTCATGATGAATGCATTTTTGGAAAGAGGGGATTAAATGGAGCTTGTAGGAAAAAACCCCATCAAATTTGGCCAAGTGGTTCATGAGATATGGCTCTTTGAAGTTCACAAAATTTTTGAAATTGAATTGATCATATCTTGACAACCATACATGGGATTTGAGAGTTCTTGGACTTTTTGAAAATGGGAGAACAAGACCTTCAACTTTCATGTTGGGCAAAAATTCATTTGAAGCTTGTATCATGATGTAAGTTTAAGATCAAGAAGTTTCCATTTTTGGCAGTTGAAATTACAGGTCCACTTTCTATTTTGGGAAATTTTCTGTTTGACTTCAAATTCTTCCATGATGAGGTTTGACATGGTATATGAGGCTTGTGTGAGCATGACTGAACTCCTTCAAATCAATTCCATCCATCAAATCACTGATTAAATCCATAGTTGACCAAGTTTGACTTTCTAGGGTTTTGGATGACTGAAGCACCTTCTGATGAATTCCAAACCCTAATTCCTTGAGAACTTGATTCCAAATGATGTCTCAAGTTAAATGAACTCTTGATTATTGATCATGGTGCCCAAATTCTGCAAGAATGGCCACCATCCACTGCTTTGACTGACTGTTGACTGTCTTTGACCTAATTGCTGATGATTGCTTCAACTGCAAGCAACAAGGTTAAACTGACAATATTTTTGTACTTTTTGGTTAGTAAACATATGAAAAGCAAAGATATACAAATGCAAAACATGCTTGGTGATCAAGAACCAACTCACAAGGCAACCTACCCACTAGGAGGGAAGCTAGGGCATGCAATGATCCTTGAGGCCATGATATGATATGATATGGGCCATGAGGGATCTTAGGGCCAAAATTGGGGTCTTACAGATGCCCCTATTTAAGGTCATTCTAGCCGGAGAAATGAAGTTTAGAAATCTTCATCTTGACGCGGTAGAATGGGCTTAAATAACAGTAATGAGACAAATTTTGGTCCCTAAGAGACCTCATGATGCAAATGTATGCATGCAAAAGACACAAATTCTGTGGGGAATACATGGTTCACACAGAAGGAAAAACGATCCATCGGAGTAGTACACTCACCAGGAACAGAGACTCTAACAAGACTCTAGTTGGGGATAAACAAAACTGACACATCGTGAACAAGACACGACTCTGATTAGGGAATAACAGAAAACAGACTGGAGAACTCACTGGGGAGTGAAGAATTCACACTGGGGAAAGAATTCCAAAGGAAAATAAATCCATTGGAGAGACACAAGCTGACTCCTGGGGAGAAACAGAAGGAAAACTTCACTGAGGAAGCACCAAACAAATGAGATGTCACCGGTATAAGGGTAACAAAAATCAGGAAGGAACACCAAGGATACCGGGTTGTAGGTATGTAACAGGTGACCGACCAAAGACGTGAATTGGTGTGTGTTCCAAAACACTCATCATCCTGAAGTGAGCGAAAGCAAACTTGTTTATAGGATGGATATTTGATTCTGTAAAGAAGGCAAATCTTACTCAGTTGGGGAAACAAACAAAGTGTTCGACAAAAGAGTGCATGAGATATATTATCTATAGCCGTCAAAACGTAGATAATATACTCGCATGGAAAGTTATCCTGAACCGGGTTGTAGGTTGTTTATAGGATAAAATCCGAAATCGTGAATTGGTTTGTGTTCCAAAACACTCATCACCCTGAAGAAAGCTAGAACAGCAGACTTGTTTAAAGGATGGACAAAAAAGCATGAATTGGTGTGTGTTCCAAAACACTTATCACCCTGAAGAAAGCTAGAACAGCAGACTTGTTTAAGGATGGACAAAAAACGTGAATTGGTGTGTGTTCCAAAACACTCATCACCCTGAAGAAAGCTAGAACAGCAGACTTGTTTAAAGGATGGACAAAAAAGCGTGAATTGGTGTGTGTTCCAAAACACTCATCACCCTGAAGAAAGCTAGAACAGCAGACTTGTTTAAAGGATGGACAAAAAAGCGTGAATTGGTGTGTGTTCCAAAACACTCATCACCCTGAAGAAAGCTAGAACAGCAGACTTGTTTAAAGGATGGACATTCGATTCCACAAGGAATACGAATCTTACTCTGCGGAGAAAACAATCAAAGGATTGACCCAAGAGCGAAAGAGATATAATATCCATTACCGTCAGAACGTGGATAGAATACTCACAAAGGAAGATTATCCTGAACCGGTTACTGGGTTGTTTATAGGATAAAATCCGAAAACGTGAATTGGTTTTCACTTCCAAAACACTCATCATCCAAAACACAAATTGGTTAAAGGATGGACATTCGAATCTACAAAGAATACGAATCTTGCTCAGTTGGGGACACAAACCCAAAGAGTGCATGAGATATAATATCCATTACCGGCAGACCGTGAATAATACACTCGCATGGTAAGAAACACCAGGGATACCGGTTACTGGGTATATAATAGGTGATCTACCGAAACGTGAATTGGATTTCACTTCCAAAACACTCATCATCCGAAAGGAGGGCTTGAAAAAGCAAATCGACTTACAGGATGGGCATTCGAATCCACAACGGGAAAACGAATCTTACTCAACTGGGGACACAAACCCAAAGAGTGCATGAGACATATTATTCATTACCGGCAGACCGTGAATAATACACTCGCATGGTAAGAAACACCAGGGATACCGGTTACTGGGTATATAATAGGTGATCTACCGAAAACGTGAATTGGATTTCACTTCCAAAACACTCATCATCCAAAACACAAATTGGTTAAAGGATGGACATTCGAATCTACAAAGAATACGAATCTTGCTCAGTTGGGGATGCATTGGTATACAACCAATGATCTGGGGAACAAATCACTAGCAAACGGTGAAAGGACCCACTGGGGATAAAATTGCTAGCATACGGCAATTATCCACAAAAGACTTGCTAGGGATATAAGTGCTGATCTGAGCAACTTATCCAAGCAAAGGAAAATCAACATCAAAGACTAGATGAAGATAACCACAAAATTAGGGTTTACATCTACCGAATACGGGGTAAAAGACCAAAAACTCCGCGTGGGGATAGAACAAATCACAAATCCGCACGGGAAACCAAAATAGGGTTAAACAAACCACAAACTACTGGAGAGCAGGAAAATAAGATTTGCAACTACCGGGTAGTAGGTAGAAAACCAAAACTCTGGCTGGAGAATAAAAGGTGTATAACCACAAATTCTGTCAAGAAAGCCAGGAAAAGTAGGACTTATAACTACCGGTATGAGGGTAGAGGCCCAAAAACATTCCGCTGGGGAACAACCCACTGGGAAGCACAAGACATTTGACAAATAGCCAATTCGGGAATGATCCGAAAAGACGGACTGAATCAAGATATGTCCTAATGAGGATATAACTCAAATAGGAAAATCCATCCCAATATATGTGTTGGGAGGAAACGGAAGAAACCATCATCCACGAGGATATATCTCGGTGGGGAACTGCAGAAGGAAAGGCAACATTTTCTGCTTATGGGGTTGACTCTATATGGAGAGATTTTAGACACCCAACATCTGCTTGGGGAGATCTGTAAAGAGATCTATATCACCATAGCAGGAGACACGACAAACAAAAGATACATGGCAAGAAATGCAACATGAATATCTGAATGTTTATGAATATGCATGAATGTGCGTGATTTATGTTTGATGAATGCTGACAAAACAGACAATTCTAACACAAACAGGTTCGGGAACCAAACGTCCGGTATTATACTTCCAGGGGAAAAACCAGCTGGAGAGCCAATCTGCGGAGATCTACATGCTGTAAAGCAAAGATCTGCAGGTACTGCTGAAGAAGCAGCGGGATCGGAGATATCAGGAAACAACCCAATCAGGGTACAGAAAGTCACAACGGGCAAAAGACAGCCACCAAGACAAATCTGTAGGGGAACAAGAGAAGTCCCAAAGTATCTGCGGGGGATCCCAGTGTCAACTGAGAAACAAAAAGTGCGTTGCACAAGCACGAACTGCTGTAGAAGCAACTCCACATAACTCCGTCGGGGAGCAACCCACTGAGGGAGCATGATATCATCCAAATAGAATCTAACTGCATAAGCAACTCTACTGGGGAAAAACTGTCGGCTACTCTCTTGGGAACAAACCACTGAGGAAGGACAGATAAAACAAGTAGATTCTGCAACGAACCACTCCGCTTGGGGAGAATATACATAGCAAACTGATCACAACAAGTAGATTCTGCAATATAAGCCACTCTACTGGGGATCACAAACAGTCAGGAAATCAATCCGTTCTCTGGGTGCTAGAGCCATCATCCGACCATGTCGGGGATTGAAGGAGTATTCAACTGGCGAAACTTCCACAACAAACAATCTGCAGAATAAGCTGAGGAAAAGATGGATGCACTACTGGGATATCAATCCAATCAACCACTGAATAGGAAAATAAATCCTGCTCTGCTGAAGAGAAAAACTCTGATGGAGAGATAGCAACAATTCCGCAGACGACTTCGCCGGGAAAAAGGTAAAGTACCGGGTATCAAACAGCTGACTTACCGAGTCTTTAAAAAGAAAGCGATCGTGCTGAGGAAACAGACGATCCTGCTGGCAACTGCACTGGGAAGAGTGATAACAACTCTGCTTGCAACTCCGATGGGGATATCAATAACAGCTCTACTCATGACTGTGCTGAGGAGGCAAATAAAGTCTGGAGAGAGTGACGGGGCACCAAGATGACAAACCATCAACCGCCGAAACCTCACAAGAAAACACCCATGCTGGGGAGAACTGCTGCTGGAGAAAACGAAGTCTTCAACAACACTCTGCTTGCGACTATACTGGGGAACAACCCCAACAACAATTCTGTCTGAGGAACAACCTCAACAGGGATCTGAAGAAAGAAGATACCACCAAACCAGGAATATGAACAAATGTCTTACCTGTTGGAAATCATGCCACCCTCGGGAGAGCACTGAGATATTCTTGAGTATCCTTTCAATCTTGTGAATGTTCACTTTGTTTAAAACAACAATTTTGAAAAAATTATTTGTTTAAAACAATGATATTTTATCAATTTAAAACATGCAAAACATTTGTTGAATTGAAACAAATAAGAGTGCAAATAATTGGATAAAAAGCTCACATTGATTTGATGGAATGGTAGCCTGCAAATGGCAAGACTCCATAGATCTGTACAAATTTGAAATCAGTGATATATATTGGAAGAGGGCTACATTGAACATAATGATCCTTTCTCTACCAATTTGAATCTCGATGTATCCGAAGCTTCGGTTGACGACGAATCGAGAATCCCCTGACGAAATGACGACTGATAAACCAGAAAGTCTTGTCAGGACGCAGTTACTTGCCGAATCCCTAATTTTTGCCTAGATTGCCCCAGGGTGAGGTACTCAATCTAGCGGGATGCAAATATTCTCTTTTTTTCAAGTCTCTAATTTTTGCCTGGATTACCCTTGCGGGTTCTCCACCG
The DNA here is from genome assembly GCF_024323335.1 of Lathyrus oleraceus. Lineage (NCBI taxonomy): Eukaryota > Viridiplantae > Streptophyta > Magnoliopsida > Fabales > Fabaceae > Lathyrus > Lathyrus oleraceus. The sequence continues at coordinate 253,152,487 of NC_066582.1, read as the reverse complement.
AGACGCTCATTTTTGCCTAAGCCGCCCTTTCGGGTTTTCAACTTAGCGAGCTATTCTGTTTTTCTTATTTGCATATACTCTTTTTTTTTAGGCAAAGTATCTCTTGACTGCATCTGAATTCACAGGACGAGTGAAATCCTCCCCATCCATTGTTGTAAGCATCAAAGCTCCGCCTGAAAAGGCTCTCTTATGGACCCTCGTAGTTTGGAGTCCACTTGCCCCTGGAATCGGGCGCGAAAGACAAAACTTTCTTGAGCACGAGGTCACCTTCTCGGAACACACGAGGCTTGACCTTCTTATCGAATGCTTTCTTCATTCTTTGCTGATATAACTGACCATGACACATGGCAGTTAATCGCTTCTCTTCGATTAAATTCAATTGGTCGTAACGACTTTGAATCCATTCAGCATCAGTCAACTAGGGACTTGAGGGTATACTTTTCTTTTTTCCTTTTGAAGAAATCTTGAAAAAATTTTGCTGATTTTTTTGATTTTTTCATCTTTTTCACCCTCTTTTTTTTTTTTTTTTTTTTTTTTTTTTTTTTTTTTTTGATTGGTTGCATTTGCAATGCCCCAGTTTGACTGTTTTGCCGATTCTCATGATACAGCTGAATGAGCTCCTTTGGTGCTCAAGAAGGCGGGTAATCTCATCAAGAATCCCCTTCAACATCATCTTCCTCCGCCTCAGATACAAGGACTTCAAGATTGGGAGATGGCGTTGGATCATTATGTTCAATGGGTTTAGAAATCCCTGCATAATGATTCTGGATAATGAAAAGCTTTTGAATTTTAAACAAGCAAATCAATTATGCAGATGAAAAAGCTGTTTTCTTGTTTTTCAGGGTTTTTTGTGATCACTGATTTCATGCAAAAGCAAAAAGTGAAAACAAATGGAAAAACAAATGTTTGACAATGCATTAATTGAATGAAAACATCATTGTATTAAATGCTTTGCCAACAATGTCATCACTTCTCCTTTTGGCATGGGAGAAGGGTTTTGAACAAAGTGAACAAATCACGCTGACTTATGAATGACCGTAGGAACATCCACAGCGACCCAATTGTGGCAGACACCACCAGGAATGATGAAATTGTTCAGGTCCTCTGCATCCTCTTCCAAGATAGCAGCAGCCTCTTCTTCAGGTTGATCATCATGAATGAATCCTCCACTCGTGAACAAACCTTGCTCATTACGTGCCCCAGAACAGTAGCCAATGCCAGCCCGGGATTGGTTAACTAGGAATAAATCCATCAACAGGAATAAATCCATCAACAGGAATAAATCCATCAACAGGAATAAATCCATTAAAAGCACTTAGTCTGGCGAATATCTCTCTGAATTCACAACTCTCTTGCTCAGGATGATCCATCAATCTGGCAGAGTTGGCTCTGGTATAATACCGGCAAAGTGCGTCTTCAAAATAAATGGAGATCGCAGGGTCAGACCACAGGACGGGAGACCGGAACAAAACACCTGCTTATGCAAATGATGCATGAAGCGTTTATGCATATGCTTGTTTTTATATCAAAGGAACCCGAGGGTTTTATTTGCAAACTTTGAAATATCTAAGCATTTTGATCATATATGAAAATACCTCATCAGATATATCAGGTGAAAAAATTTTCCCGGTTTTTTCATGTTTTGAGAATTTTTGCAAATAAACTCCTTTGAGTTCCTTGAAAATTTTCTTTTTTCTGATGATATGGATGCGGATGAATGCATGAATGTATGAATGCAACAAACACACTCAAGGATCAAACAAAGCACGCCAAACAAAGGTCGTGGGAAAGCTCTATGTATCCCTAATATCAATCATCCATTTTGGTGGATTTAGGTTTTCACCTTATCGACACCCAAGTTCCATTGATATTAACGGTACATGAACCGGTTCAAACATTCTTAATATCAACCAGCCGCTTTGGTGGATTTTAGGTTTTACACCTGATCCGGGATCCATTGATATTAACAATGTTTGAACGACTCAACCACGAATCACGGGTTTGTTGAGAGTCACGAGCATGGAGTCTCGGTTAAGAACCACCCAAAGGGAGTGTACTAGGGTTTAAACCTGCCAGACATGTTCTATCAGAGGTTCCCATAATCATCGTTCCATCTTTCGAATATTATCGGAGGAACGAATACTCGTATTCCAAGAATATTCTCAAGAGAAACTCTTATGAGTGTAGTATCGCGTAACAATCGTATCAGAACTGACATCTGAACGACCTCCGCACTACGGTCCTAAAAATAGGCCAAGATGGGTTTGGTAAACTAAGGTCCTTGGCTTCTGCGGAACATGATTGAAAGAATAATGCCTAACCACAAATAACTTGTGTGACATTATTAGTTCAACATGACCTCCACCAAGTGAATGGTCTCGCAAGTCAACTGGCTAAGGAATACTCCACACCAGTCAACAAGACTATGCCATTCTCCTATCCTAGAGTGCACTCGAGTTCGGGTATAGAACTCGTCTCACAGATCACCAAAGCAAACAGCAATTGTATATCAAGCAATTCAAACATTACAATCAATACAGTGATCCCAAATTGTACAAAAATATGTCATATAACAAATAACAATATAGCACAACAAGGGTGAAAAATAGGCAATACCACCAAGGATTCTGGTGAGATGTCCCCAGTGGAGTCGCCACTTTTCTGTAGCGGTGTATTCGTCGCTATATGATTTATCGATTAAATCATAAGCAAGGTATACAATGAAATTTCGAGTCGCCACCGCACTTTTATTTATCCAAAGGATTGGCTAAAAAGCGAACAAAAGCCTAAGAAGTTTTACACGTAGAAAACTAATAAAAAGATCAGAGAGTCTGGGTAAGGGGTAAATTACGCAATGGGAAGGTGTTAGGCACCCATCACGTCCTAGGTACTCCTAGGGAGCCCTTTTCACACTTGTTGTAAAAGATTGTTATTTGTTATGACATAAGTATTGTGCAAACATGATTGGGATGATGAGAAAAGAATATACAATTTTTTATTGGGTTTGAACGGATGAACCCGCTGCCTACGTACCTTCCATCAAAGGTAAGGATCAAAACGCCGTAGTTCGGCTAAAAGATTTCCAAAAGTTGGTGGATTCAGTTTTAAACACAAGCACTGAGGCTTTTCATTATCAATGGGAGAACACTCGACCAAAAACAACATCCACCATGCGAGGATAGCTTCGACGTACTAGAGGGGTTAGCCCTGTTTTCAGTACGGAAGTCTTATAGTCGACTCACTAAGGATAGGCAAGATTTACATCAACCACAATGATAATTGAAACCTACGGCTAATGCATGAAAAGATTAACAATGGACAAAGCCAAAACAAGTGAATGAGTGAAGTTAATTGATTGTGATTGTGAAAATGAAGTCAAAGTATGATTAAGATTGATTTGAAAGAAGTGTATTGAAATGGAGTTTGAAAAAAGGTCAAGGACTTGGGTCCAGGTTTTTAGTTTGAAAACATGAAGATATTTGCACAATATCTATGTCAAGTTTGAAATCAAAGTGTGAAAAGGTTTAGGACATAATGAGAATGAATGGATGAGTATGGATTGTAAAACTTCCTAGAAGGTTCACTTCTTGAAATCATATAGGGGATGATTCAAGTGTGTCCTTTGGAATATCAATGGATAATAACAAACAAACAAAGAAGAAAGTCAACAAAAGCGGATATCGGATGCCAATCACTGGGCTTATACCAATCTCCTAAAATAAAACTGGATATCAGATGCCACTCAATGGTCTTACACTAATCTCCTCAAACAAAGAAATAAAAGGTGGATACCGGATACCAATAGATGGATTTACACCAGTCTCCTAAAACAGAAATGGATATCAGAGGCCACTCAATGGACTTATTCTAATCTCCTAAAACAAAATGAAACTTGGATACCGGATGCCAATCTGTCTGGACTTATACCAATATCCAACATATGATCATAGGAAAGCAAATGCCAACTTGCAGGGACTTACAGTTGCATCCTCACATGAACAAAGAGAGACAAAACATGGATGTCAGATGCCAATCTGTCTGGGCTTACTCTAACCTCCACAGTATGGTCCTAGGAATACAAATGCCAACTTACAGGGACTTACAGTTGTATCCTCACATACAAACAAACAAAGCAACATGTGATCATAGGAAAGCAAATGCCAACTTACAGGGACTTACAATTGCAACCTCACAGACAATCAACAAATGCATCAGGCAAAGATAAAATGAGTGGCCAAGGTGATGGTCTTATACTCACTTCCATATCATAGGAGCAATGGCCAATGAATGGTCTTACGATTGTCCTCAATGGGTAGACAGCAATGATAATGTCACACAGACAAATGAGATGATCATGCATTGATGAGCAATTAATGATGATGATAAATGCATGAAGCATACAAGCAAACATGTGCATATGAAACAATCAATCAATGAAGTCAAACAACACACTCTATAGCCAAACAAGGAGGCTCATACAAGAGGGTTAGGCACTGAGGCCAACTGGAATAGGGTCAAAGATTTGCTCTTAACCTTGCCATTGAGGGGCTAAGGTGAAGCAGATGAAAGGAGATGAGGGGTGTGCCTCATTGCTCTTATCCCTGATTAGGGAGAGCATTTAAATATCAGAAAGTGTGGGAGTTCAGAAAGTAGGAACTCTATCCACATTATTGACTCGATAGATCTTGGGTTTTGATCTCAATGCTACAACCATGTAATGGGAGCAAGGAGAAGACTCACTGAATAGTAGGGGATAGGTTGCTTATCCCTTTGATCTACCAATTGCCTTATTTGAAGGACTTTTCCTGCTTGGGACAAATATAAACACACACAAGCATTGCCTCTTAAGGAGGACTTCAGACAGTTTGCCCGGCCAAATAACAGGCCGGGTCTCCAGACTACATGAAGAAAGAGGGATTACCTCAAAGCAAATTGCTAAATAGCAAAGCAAAGCAAGTTCAAAGAACTTAAGCAACTAAATGGTACCTGAAATAGTCAAACAAATCAGTATACAGTTCAAAAGTTTAAAGCAAAAGGAATTGGGAAGTCAACAGTCAAACAGATAGACAAATGTGCAAAGCACAAGGCACAAGGCTTATGAGCCAAGCAACCTACAAAACAAAGAGGTTAGCACATGATAAACAATCAAGCTCAAACAAATTGGATTGTTCTCTTTGAAGCATTTGTGCTTAACCTGAAACATGAACTCAATCATAAGCCCAAAGGACCACTAGGACTAGCCTAGGGTCAAAAATAAATGAGAAAGTCAAAACAGCAAATGAAAGTCAACCAAAATCAAATTCAAACATTTAAGAAGTAAGCACAATTGATTTCAAGCTCATATCATGCATCATTGTCAATTCATAAACCAAAGAAAGCAAGGCATGGCAAATGGGAGCACACAAAAGGTCAACAGCAAGACCAAGCTCAAACCCAAACATAATCAATTCCAAAAATTATGAAATAATTCATACTCAATCACAATCCATAACATAGCATGCATATGAAATTTCAGCTCAATTGGATTATGGGAAGATAGTCAAATAAAATCAGGAAGTCAACACAATTCCAAGCATGCACAAAGGAGTCAACAAAACATGTATCATCTTCAAAAATTCATAACTAAATGAAAACAGATGAGAAATGAATGGGATCAACACCAATGCAAAGCTCAAGATGTCTAATATGCACATGTAAAATTTCATGATCATCCAATAATATATGAGAATTTCACAAAGGATTTGGCAAGATGTGTCACACAAAGTCAACATTTGACTAGGCAGGGAAGAAAAATCACAAACAAATAGGAAATGGCACAATTAATTCCAGGAAAATTCACACATCAACTAGACATATAAGAGATGGCTCATGCAAAATTTCACATTAATTGGAGGCCAGGAAGCATGTCAACAAAAATCATGAACTTGCATATCATTGGTGTGACACAAATTGTCACACCCTACTTCCGAAATTCATATCTCACAAACACATATGATAAATTCAAAAACTCTACATCAAAACAAGCATGAATGAGTTTAGAATAACCACAAAAAATTTCAGGGTCATTGGATGCATCATCATTATTTCACAAAAGGAATGGCAAAAGGTACAAATTAAGCATACATGTCAAGAAACCTAATACCATTTAAAATCCAGCCAACCAAAAATTCAGCAAAAATCATGATAAAATAGTAGACATTCATGTGATCATGATGCAAAAAATTTCATGAATTTTGGATGTGAAATGCACCAGTTATGATTTTTGTAAGATGTTGTATCAATTTGGAATGAAATGAGCAAAAGAACATGGTTTTAATAGGTCAACATTGACCGAGTGGCAATTTTGCAATTATGGCCCTCACTTATCAAAACGCTGCGTACAGGCAAAGGCAAGGAAATATTCTGATTGGTGGCTTCCCAATGGAACAGTACTCACGCAGAAAAATCAAACAAAGCAACCAATCATGTTCTGGGTTCAAAACCCTTAGGGTTTATGCAGCAGCCACAACATTTCAAGTTCATGATTCATCATCAAACAACAGATTTCCAACAGAAATATTCACACAACAGGGCATTGATATTCATGCAGCATCATAACACAAACAAACAAACACGATTCATGTGAATTTCTGGGTTCAAAAGCATAGGGTTTATAACATCAACAGCACATGTTCATCTTCATTTTCAACCATCAATCATGAACAACAAGCATATCCAGAATCAACAATTAAGCATGGCCATGAAACACTATCATCATGCAACATCAGCTAACAACAAAACAAACATAGATTCATGCGAATTTACTGGGCAGATTTAGGGTTTAACATGAACAGCATGTGTTCATCACTAACAATCAACAAGGAAATCAAAGTGCCCAGAAATCAATAGCAAGCACATCAATGGCATCAGCAAACATCAGGCATGCATATTCCAAACATAGATTTCATTGAATCAACAACATCCAAGCAAATCGACTTAGAACAAGTTTGAGCATAAAAAATGAAATCCAGATTTCTCATGAATGACATAACCATTTCGAATGAAACAAGTTGCAGTGGATTCAGCATGGTAAGAACTACAAGAAACATAGCATTATTTTGAGAAAAGAGGAACTCGAAACCTTACTTGATTTGAAGCAAATGGTGAATCAGTGATGTTTTGAGTGATGCAGCTCGAAACAGATGAAGATCTTGGTTGATGTTGGTGTATACTTGAAGCCCTTTAGCTCAATGATGCTTAAACATGTCCAACTCTTGATTTGCCATGGAAGGGGTCTTGGAGAAACAGAACACAAACTGCTACTACAGGTGCGATTTGATGGTTCAAAATGCCTCCAAAGGTTGGTTAGATGATGAAGGAACCAAGAGTGCTCGAGGGTTTTTGAAGATTTTGGCCGAAAATGCAAAGGATGTGAAAATGGCAATTGAGAGAGAATCAGAATTTCTGTACGATGGAGGCTGCTATTAGGGTTGGATGTCCAGAAAATGACCCTTATATGGTATGTTTAACATCAGTTAATCATGTGCTAAGCTTGTTTAGTTCAAATGAAGTGAAATGGCCAATTGCTAATTTTGGACAAATGAACATGGAGGTGCATGGTTCTGCACGAATTGGGCCTCAAAACAGGCTGCAAATGACCTTCTAAACAGATCCCAAATGGCCAAAATGTCTAAAAATATTTAATTCAAAAAGTCACTTTTGCAACTCACTTGAATTTAATAAAGTCAAGTCCAAAAATGGCATTTTGATTGGCAAGGTTTTGGTTCATGATGAATGCATTTTTGGAAAGAGGGGATTAAATGGAGCTTGTAGGAAAAAACCCCATCAAATTTGGCCAAGTGGTTCATGAGATATGGCTCTTTGAAGTTCACAAAATTTTTGAAATTGAATTGATCATATCTTGACAACCATACATGGGATTTGAGAGTTCTTGGACTTTTTGAAAATGGGAGAACAAGACCTTCAACTTTCATGTTGGGCAAAAATTCATTTGAAGCTTGTATCATGATGTAAGTTTAAGATCAAGAAGTTTCCATTTTTGGCAGTTGAAATTACAGGTCCACTTTCTATTTTGGGAAATTTTCTGTTTGACTTCAAATTCTTCCATGATGAGGTTTGACATGGTATATGAGGCTTGTGTGAGCATGACTGAACTCCTTCAAATCAATTCCATCCATCAAATCACTGATTAAATCCATAGTTGACCAAGTTTGACTTTCTAGGGTTTTGGATGACTGAAGCACCTTCTGATGAATTCCAAACCCTAATTCCTTGAGAACTTGATTCCAAATGATGTCTCAAGTTAAATGAACTCTTGATTATTGATCATGGTGCCCAAATTCTGCAAGAATGGCCACCATCCACTGCTTTGACTGACTGTTGACTGTCTTTGACCTAATTGCTGATGATTGCTTCAACTGCAAGCAACAAGGTTAAACTGACAATATTTTTGTACTTTTTGGTTAGTAAACATATGAAAAGCAAAGATATACAAATGCAAAACATGCTTGGTGATCAAGAACCAACTCACAAGGCAACCTACCCACTAGGAGGGAAGCTAGGGCATGCAATGATCCTTGAGGCCATGATATGATATGATATGGGCCATGAGGGATCTTAGGGCCAAAATTGGGGTCTTACACATATGTCTTATTATGTTCCTCAGTTCATCAGTGGAAGATTCAGAGCTCTCAGAGTATGCATATGGAGTTAATCAGAAATCAGGGTTTCAGGGCCATCTGCAATAGGCAATATTTGATTGGAAGTAGAAGGGCTCATTCATGTCATGATTAAAGAGGAATCTTGGCCTAGGAAGATTCACAATTATCACAGAAAGATCCATTGGCAATCAGTGCAATCAGTTCCTAGTCATTTTTGCCCTAAAACTAGGGTTTTGCATAAAATCGGTTTATTTCCGATTCCTTGAGTGAAACTCATTTCCATGGCCCTCCACATGTCCACAAGGATCTACATGCAAAAAATCAGCTCTTTATTTGAGCCAGAGGTGCCTCAATTGATCAATGGAATCGGGAATTAGACGGTTTGAGAAAAGTCAACTGTGGGGCCAGAAAAGTCAACTCCTGACATTTTGAAGGTGGAATCTCAAAATTCATGCCTAAGGAAGTCCACATGTGAAATTTTATCAAGGTTGGATCATGGATTCATCATTTAATCGGGAGTTGGAAAAGTTACCAAATTTGGAAATAGTTGACTTTCCATTTAAGGCAAGTTTTTATGGTTTTTGCACCCACTTTAAGCCTATATTCCATCAAGATGCAAGCCCCATTTGGATATTTCTTCAACATGAAAGTTGTTCCTTTTGTTTCAAGCTTTCTAGAGATATAAAGTTTGTTTCATTTGGATTAAAAGTGAGAAAGTTAGGCTCGGTCAAAGTAAGACATTATTTTAGATACAAGGTCTTAAAGTCACCCTGTTGGCATTGCCTTGCCATTTGGACATGTATTCATCAAGATACAAGGTCTTAAAGTCACCCTGTTGGGCCATTTTTGTGCTGCACTAGAAAATCAAGTCTAACCAAAAACGACCCACACACCACTCTTTACCTCATTTGGCCATTTGCTTTTGGTTCACTCACTTAAGTTTTGCTACAATTAGAGTTTACTCATACACCTCACTTTTACACATTTTTTGTTCATTACGCACATAATCAAAAACAAATCTTTCAAGCCCATTAAACATTCCAAACCCTACATACTTAAAGCTCCTAAACCCTAATATGAAGTGGAGGATGCCACTATTTTCAAACAAGCAAGACAAGAGGAAAAGACCAAGTTTCATTCCATTGCATTTCCACAAGGCTCTTGAAGTTTCAAAGCATCTCATTTTTTTCTTCCATCTTCAGAGGGGCAGTGGACCTTGCATCCACTAGGTACCTTCACTTCTCCATTTTTATGACCATATATCCATGTTTATCATCATGCTTACCATTGTTCATTACTATTCTTTCATGCTTACTATCCATATTTCATGCTATTTTCCACTATGACATGCTTGTTTCATACTAATTTTTGTTGTTAATATTATGCTATGTGTGTCTTATGGACCCTTCATTGAAGCATTTTCATTAAACTTTAATTTTGAAACATTGAATTTTTGCCAAAGATCCTTGCATGAGCCTCCCTTGCTGTTCATTTTTCTCTATGCTAGAGGCATTATTTTTAATGAAATAAGACACCATTGTATTCTACATGTTTCAAACTTGAATTTTGATTTTTATATCATCCCATTTGGAGCCTTGAGTTGTGAGATATGGGGATTTGAAGTTTCGGAAAATATGTTGCATTTCTCACATTTTGGTGCATGAGTCTCCCTTGTTGTTCAATTTTCTCTATGCTAGAGCCATTATTTTTAATAAAACAAGACACCGTTGTGTTCTACATGTTTCAAACTTGAACTTTGATTTTTACATCATCCCATTTGGAGCACCATAGAGGGAGATACGTTGGTTTGAAGATGAGCAAAAAAATCCTGCGTTTTCCATTGTTGTGTTGCATGCATGGCTGTTTTTTTATTATTCATTAATATTGTCACACTTAATCCAACCGGACTGGGCCTAGCGGTGTACAGCGCTGCTACCTGCACCCCCATTCAGGCCCATTTCCAATTCACTTTGTATTTTCATTTTCATTTTAATTCTTTATTCTTATTTTTATTCTGTTTTGTTTTAATTATTAAAAATATTTTATTTGTTCACAAAAATACCAAAAACTATTTTTTACTTTCCTTAATGTTTTATTTAATTTATTAAATTTTTATTTTTATATTTTAATTAATGTTAGTATTTTATTTTAATTATTTATTTCAGGTGGTTCTTTTAAGCATATATTTTTTCATTTATTTTATTTTCTCGACTTAAAATTATTTTTAGGTTTTGATTTTTGGGATGAGGGTTGACCAATGTCTCATGGTCAACCTGACCTTTTATTGGAATTTTATTTACCATTTTCAATTTATTTTGGATTTATTTTTGACCTAGTTTGCTTGGTTGACTTTTCATTTGACTTCTGTTTTATTTCAATTAATTTATACACTAATTTTCATTATTTTTAAAATCTTTTTGATGGATGATGATGTCCTGACCCCATCTAACTTAGTTTACTTTTTCATAATTTTTGTGATTAATTTACTATTTATTTGACATTTTTTAAGTTGACTTGACTCTTCGGTTGACTTTTCTATGATTGATGTTTGACATAGGGATTGCTTAGGGCAATTGAAGAGATCTTTTGATCCTCCCTTGTTCATCTCATGTGCCACATATTAGAGGCCTTTCATCTTGATTTTATTTGATCCTTGCATCATTTCCCGATTAAATTATTCATTGGTTCTTTGTATGCATAGTTTCACCTGTCTGATTGCATCTGATATTTTTTATACTTGTTTCTTTCATCCATGCTTCCATTGTTTGATTGTTTAACATGTTTGTACTTGTCATACATTGTCTAATGCTCCATTATTTCATTCTTTGATTATTTGATTTGATCATATACCTGTATATCTTATATGTCTGATTAATAACTGTTGCCTACTTGTATGATGTATGAGGCATATATTATCATTGTTTGATTGCCATGAACAATCCCCATTCATAACAAATGTATCCCTCTCCCAAGAAATGTATAATATTTATTCTTTCATTCTTTATTCATCTGTTAATACAAAGAATTAAAATGAACATCTGATAACCATTTCAAAACAAGATCAAAACCTCGATCCAACGTCGAGTAATCATTTTCAAAATATAACAGAACCAGCACGTATTCATCCATCTACCTTGTAAGTCGATTGCTTTATGCATCACCATCAACCTTGTAAGTCGATTGCCTTAGGCATCGCCATCAACCTTGTAAGTCGATTTCCTCAGGCATCGCCATCTACCTTTATCCTTGGTTCCCCTTCTTGCTCCATCCGTCGATTCTTGTTCCATTTAGGTAGCACCCATTAGGTAGAACCCTTTGTATGATAACATAGGTAGAATTCCCCCATTCTTTTGTATGATAACATAGGTAGAATTCCCTCAATCTTTGCATGCTAACATTAAGTAGATGTTCCCATCTGTAAATCCTAACTCATAGGTCCACACTGCATGACAACTCTAGGGCATAGCTTCCCCATTTCTTTAGACCTTCTGTGTGTCTCCGATCTTGTGGCATGTAGTCTGTTCTATTGCAAAGAGTTAACTGCCTAAGACTCGATTCAGTGAGCTGTGACACCTGCTGCTAGGACGTGAACACATTGCCCACTCTCCTTTGACACAACTGGTGTCCTCCTTTGTAAGTTCATGTTTAGATGGCAACCCCTATGTAGCCGAACTACGGCAACTCTGATTCTCATGTTCAGATGAGATACGTAGGCACAAGATGCGATGTCTTGCCGAGTTTGACTGACAACTAAAAACTAATCTTTGTTTGTTTTCGCCCTCGTTGCAATTCTTTCCTCTCGCCCTCGTTGCGATCGAGACCTTCCCCTTTCTCTTGCCCTAGTTACAATCGAGACCTTTGTTCCCGTAGTTAGTTGAACTACGTTTTGCTCTGATTCTCATTCCATATGAGATACGTAGGCATACGACGCGATGTCTTACCGAGCACACATCTCTTTCACCCATAGGTAGCCGAGCTACGAAGACTCTGATTCTCATATTCAGATGAGATACGTATGCAGTGGATGCAACATCCATGCGAGTCATTTTCTTTTGACCTTTTCTTTTAGTAAATAGTACATTATATAAACACACACCCTTTAGACAAGAACAACAAGAGTGGATCCCGTAGAGTACTACGGATGCGTAGGGGTGCTAATACCTTCCCTTCGCATAATCGACTCTCGAACCCAAGATTTGGTTGCGAGACCTTGTCTTTTCCTTTCCTTTCTCCAGGTTTACTTCGAGCGTTTCCTTTCCCTCCTTTGGGATAAATAACGCTCGGTGGCGACTCTTCTGTCATTTCTTTTTTGCCGGTTGTTTTTTCGCACATCTATATTTTTTTAGGCTGCGACAACTGGCGACTCTGCTGGGGACCCGGTTTCCCTAAGCGAGTCCCTCCTAGCTTTTGTAGGTTTCTTGTTTGTTGGGTGTTTATTCTTTTGTACAGTTATTTGTTTACCTGTTGTACCTTATTGCATTCATGTACATATGTCTGCTGTATCTGTGGGTTCTGTGGGTTGGTTGTTTGCTGGGGTGGGATGTTCTATGAGAGATAAGCCCACTACCCAAGCTTGAGCGTACACACAGGTTTTAGAGTGGATAGTCATGAGGCTTGCGTGGCATGTGGCTATGTTAAGTCGTTCATGAGACCCACATTCCAGACGAGGTTTCTGTTGGATATATTTTGTCCTATGGGTGTTCCATAACGACAAATATTCCTTTAGAAATCGTCGACTCTGGTGACCATTTCTCGAGAACTCAGTCGAGGCCTCTCCTCCGAGACGTGATTATGTTAGCTCTGGTGGGCGCATTCTCGCTGCTCAATCCGAGGACCCCGAGACTGGGAACTTGCTTTAGGATGTCATGTTGAGGGGAGTCAGTGGAGGTCTTTTATCCTGTAATAATGCCAAACCTTCAGTGGTAAACGTATTATTCGACTGAAGGGCTGAAGCTGACGAACCTCTGTTCTTAGAACCTACCAGTGAGGGACGAGCTAAATTCAGGAAACCTTAACCTTCAACCAACCCGGTTTTCTAGAGCAGAGCTTTGATCTTGTATTATATTCCTCAATGGGTTTCTCTTCAGACAGTGCAACCCGATAGTGGTTCAAGCAGATACAACAATCTTGATTTCCATGTCACTGCATTGCATCACATCATTCTGCATTCATATCATTTAACACATGTTTATCCATTTCTAGGGGGTTTACATCTTCTTCTTGATTCCGGTCGGAGTTTTTCTGGTTCTCTTAAGATGGATATTGGCAGAAAGAGACATGTCGCCTACAAGTTTCCGGTGGTCTGTCTGGAGCCTATTCAACAGTTGATGAAGTTAATGGATAGTGGTTCTCTAGAAGGATTCCGGAAGGAATACGGTTTGATTCTAAGTTTCATCACGGTTCTTTCCAAGGATCAACATGATGCTCTCTTCACACTGCTGCAGTTCTATGACCCTCCATTAAGGTGTTTCACATTCCCGGATTATATTTTGGTCCCTACTTTGGAGGAGATTGCCAGTTTTCTCAGAGTTCCTATCAAGTCATAGTTGTTGTTCTACAATTCTGAGTTTCTGCCCGATCTGAGCATGGTTGCTTCGGCCACATATTTGGGGAAATCAGTCTTAAAGGCTAATATGTGTCAGAAGGGAGGAGTCAGTGGTTTTCATTTGAGTTTCTTACTGGGAGAAACAAAGAATAAACTTGAAGATGGTGACCAGAGGGGTTTCAATGCTGTGTTGGCTCTTTGTGTGTATGGGATTGTCTTGTTCCCTAATGTTGCCAAATTTGTGGACATGGACGCAATACGCCTCTTCGTGTTGGGAAATCCAGTGCCGACCTTGCTAGGAGATTTCTTTCATTTGGTGCACCACAGGAATGAGAATAGAAAAGGAGGATTGTTGAATTGTTGTGCGCCTTTGTTTTATAAGTGGTTCAGTTCTCACCTACCCAAATCAGGAGCGTTCATTGATGTCGAGGACTCGTTGAGTTGGTCGAAGAGATTGATGGGGTTGAGAGCTGAAGATATTTCTTGGTGGTCTGACCGGAGCTTGCTTCGGGCGGATATTATTCACAGTTGTGGGAACTTCCCAAATGTACCGTTGGTAGGAAGAAGAGGAGGAATCAACTATAATCCTTCTCTAGCAGTTAGATAGTTTGGATATGCTTTAAGAACTCCGCCTTTGGAAAAGGATATGGAAGAATCTCTATTTTTTCATTCTTCGCCTGATTTGACTGTATCCCGTAAGGCAGCAGAGGCTTGGCTCAAGGTGATCAAGAGAGGAAGAATCGTGCTTGGAAGAGGAGATTGTAGAACTTACCCTCAGTATGAAGAGTGGCTTCAAGGAAGAGTCGAAGAGTTTGGTCTGCCGTTTCCTATTGAAGAACCTTTGTATCCACCTACTCCTGAGCAATCAACAATGGTGAGCCGAGAGGAGTATGATAAATTGAAGAATGCCATGGAAGAACTTCAAACTGAAAACTCGGAGTTGAGTGTGAAGTTGCAAGACTGTATGCACTTGTACCATGAGGCGGAATATCAGAAGGGGGAAGCTATCAGATTGCAAGAGGAAGCAGAGAGGAAATTAGCTATGGAGGTGGATTTCTTCAGGAAGATAGACAAAGCCTTGGGATCATCCAGTTCTGAGTTGAGGCGAGTCAAACAGCAGTTAACAGATGCTCATGGTAAGTTAGCAGGGTGGCAAGAGCAATGGGATGCATTTTCAGCTTCTAGGAAGGCAAAAGAGGAGGAGATGGTGGCCGAATTGACTGGTCAGATGGAGAAGTTGAAGATCATGCTGAAAGAGAAGAACAATGAGCTCCTGTGTGCCCGTTCGACCAATGGCTACATCACAGATCAACTCGACAAAGCTCAAGAACAGATTGAAGAACTCAAGGTGCTGGAGGGTTTGAAGAGGTCTAAACTTGAAGAGGTATTCAGAGAAGACGATGGGAATTACTACATAGAGCACATCAACGAACTGGATGGGGTTATTCACAAGAGGAATCTTCTTATCCGGCGTTTGACAGAATCTCCAGATCATCCTGACACAGTGGCACTACTGGCTGAAGTGAGGAGCGGTCCTTATGGGTTGTATACAAGAGGCTGATTCCTGATTTTTATTCCTCTCTTTACTTATTGTGTTGTAGTGATGATCCACAAACTTGTTGTGGAGATCCTCTTTTGATGCACTGTTGGCTAAGGCCTTTCTCTTTGAACTCATTTATATGATGGTTTTATCTCTTTTGCATCTTGATCTCAAAAGTTTATCCACAACTCGGTCTTGTTGCACTCTTATCTGATGTGAGACTGGAATCAAGGGGATAGAATACCCTTTGGAATTAATAAACATGTCGTTGCATTTACATATTCATTTACATGTCTTGCATAACAGGTACCGCAGCGGTGTACTCATTTTGTTTGGTGTGCCACTAACAGGATAGCTGATTCAGGAATTCACCGGTACGATACCCGTAGAAACCAGCAGAGAGCTATGGAGGGCCTACAAGCAGAACTCGCCGAGATGAGGATCCGCATGAACCAATTCATGGATGTGGTTCAGGGAGTAGCTCAAGGACAGCAAGAGCTCAGACAGATGATGCAAAGGAATCCCTCCACTACTCAACCAGAGACGTTGACTGATCCTCCAGCTGGAGAGGTTAACGGACCCAGTGGACCGGGGCCTACCCCGATCCCACATGTCAACTTCGGTCAACAGCCCGTCCATGATGATCAGGACGATCAGTTCCCCCAGATGCAGGAAGACTTTGGCATGGGCCATGGCATAGACCCCATGTTTAGAAGGTTAGAGGAGAGGCTGAAGGCAGTGGAAGGACAAAATCCTATGGGAGTAGACGTTGTTGACTTGGGATTGGTCCCAGGCGTGAGGGTGCCACCGAAATTCAAAGTCCTAGTCTTTGACAAATACAATGGCAGCTCTTGCCCAAAGACCCATGTGCAAGCCTACTTCCGAAAGATGGTTGCATACTCCGATGATGAGGAGCTACTTATGTACTTCTTCCAGGACAGCCTAGTTGGGGCATCCTTGGAATGGTACAAGAGGCTGGACAAAGCCCACATCCGTTGCTGGAGGGATTTGGCTGAGGCTTTCGTGAAGCAGTATCAGTATAATGCAGACATGGCTCCGGACAGAACTCAACTTCAGAGTCTGTCTCTCAAAAGCAATGAGTGCTTCAGGGAATACGCCCAACGCTGGAGAGAAACAGTTTCCCGTGTTCAACCTCCTATGTTGGAGAAGGAAATGGCTAACATGTTCATGAACACTCTGCCCGGACCTTACTTGGAGCGCCTGGTGGGTTGCAATGCCTCCAACTTTGCTGATGTAGTCTCTACCGGTGAGAGGGTGGAGAACTACCTGAAGACATACAAGATCCCAAAGTGGAGGTGGATCTTCATCAGGGGTGAAGAAGCTGTTTATTGGTGGACAGAAGCAGAGAGAGGGGGGTGTAAATTCTTTGTCTTCATACCAAAGCAGGGGTATCAGAAGAAGAAGTTTTCAGAGTTACCATCAACAACCGTATGTTACGGCTGTGACCATTCCGGCTGCAGCACCACTACAACAACAACAACCACAGCGTCAACCACCTCAGTACCAACAACAACAACAGAGTAACAGACCCGCTTATCAACAGAGGCAAAGGATGATGGACAGGCGTTTCGACACTCTTCCAATGTCGTACACTCAGTTGCTTCCTAGCCTTCAACAATTACAACTCGTGCAGTATCGCACTCTGGCTCCTCTTGTTGGCAGACTTCCAGTGGGTTATGACGCCAACGCTAGGTGTAACTTCCACTCTGGGGCACCTGGCCATAATATTGAGAACTGCAAAGCTTTTAAGCACGTAGTTCAGGACCTAATAGATTCAAAGGCCATTAACTTTGCGCCGGCTCCTAATGTCGTCAACAATCCCATGCCACAACATGGTGGTGCAAATGTTAATATGGTGGGAGGAGAAACCAAGTCCATCAAAGATGTGTTGAAGTTGAAGACTCCGCTGTTGGAGATTAAAAAATATTTGCTGAAGGCCGATGTTTTCCCCGGTTATGGGAAAGGTTGTTTGGATTGTGCTACACAGGGCAAGGGTTGTTTGAAGTTGTAGCAGGGTATCCAGGTCTTGCTTGACAATGGTATCCTCCAAGTTGAAGACTTGTCTGTCAAAGAGTTTGCTGAAGAGGTGTTTGAAGGTGTTGCTGATGAATTCGTAGATGTTGTTCCTACCGATTTTGTAATTCATGACGATGTATTTAATTTTTCCAATGTTGTTGCTGATATCCCAAACAATGTGGTTGATTCTGATGTAATTGAACTTGATTCCGATGTTTCAGATGTTTATGTTTCAATGAATGAAATTTCTGAGTATGACTATGATGTTGCTACTATCACCATTTTCTACCCAACTAATCAGATCAATGTTCCAGAAGCGCAACCGGTGCCACCAGTGCAACCGTCCACTATGACTATCACAACCCCTGGTCCTTTACCTTTCACCAGCGAAAGGGCCATTCCTTGGCATTATGGGGGGAATGTGTACACGCACGATCATGGAATGGAGCAGCCACTGAAAATAAAGGAGAAGTCTGAATCTGAAGTGGAAGTAGTAGATCCCGCGGTGGACAATGTTGGTGGAATCGGGCGATTCACCAGGAGTGGTAGACTGTTCTCACCACCCGCTACTCAAGCTGATAATGATGATGCCGCGACGAAGACCAAAGGCAAACAAGTTGTGAATGAGGGTACCTCTGCACCATAGGCTAGTTCTGAGCCTACTTTTGTGAAGGACGTGGACGAGCTTCTGAGAATCATAAAGAAAAGCGACTATAAGGTAGTCGATCAGTTGATTCAGACGCCGTCTAAGATATCTATTCTCTCACTCCTGTTGTGTTCGGAGGCACACATGGAGGCACTTCTGAAGGTTCTTAATGATGCTTATGTACCTCAAGAGATCTCGGTAAACCAACTAGAAGGGATCGTTGCCAATGTTCATGCAAGCAACGAGTTGGGTTTTACCGATTCTGACTTAACACCAGCTGGACGCGATCATAATAAGGCTTTGCACATCTCGATGGAATGCAGAGACACCATGTTATCACATGTTCTGGTGGATACAGGTTCCTCTCTCAATGTGCTACCCAAGAGAGCCCTGTCAAGGTTAGAAGTAGAGGGTTTGGTCTTGAAGCCTTCGGATCTTATTGTGAGAGCCTTCGATGGTTCAAAGAGGTCTATGTTTGGAGAGGTAGAATTGCCAATTCTGATTGGATCACAAACTTTCAACACTGTCTTCTATGTGATGGATATCAGTCCCTCGTACAGTTGCCTGCTGGGTCGTCCTTGGATCCACAATGGTGGGGCAGTCTCTTCAACTCTACATCAGAAGATTAAGTTCCCGGTCAACGGACGAATTATCACCATCTGTGGTGAGGAGGACATTCTGGTCAGTAACCTGTCTACATTCAAGTATGTAGAAGTAGAAGGTGAAATTCATGAGACTCTGTGTCAGGCCTTTGAGTCAGTTCAGATCAAGGATGCAACTCCAATGGAAGAGATTAAAGCGGGTGCCTCTATCTCATCCTTCAAGTAGGCACAAGCCTTGGTGGATTCAGGTGTTGCTTCCGGTTGGAGACGTCTGTTGGAGTTACCAATGAAAGAAGACAAGTTCGGGATTGGGTATCAGCCAGTTTTGAATTCTACAACTTCAGCACTTCAGACTCGTCAGGGGCCGATTACTTTCTCCAGCACTGGCGTCATCCAATATGGCCAGATCTCTGCGATCAATGATGAAGATGGGGATAGTGATTGTGACATCGACAACTGGGTGCGTCCGAGGATCCCGGGTGAAGTCATCAACAATTGGTCTTCTGAAGAGATTGTCCAAGTCACTCTTCTTGAAGAGTAATTTTTCTTTGTTTGTTCATGCATGTCCAAGTCTTACGTTCCGCCCAAGGCGTAATGGCTCATTGTAGGGCTCATCTATGTGATTACCTGCATTTTTATCATAAATAAAGGACGTCTTTTTGCATTCGAATATTTTGTTCACTGTCTTTCTATTTTCGCAGTTTTCAAAAATCAAAAATCAAAAAATATTTGGCAATGTTTTGTTTAGTTTTCACTCACTGTTCACACTCATAAGCACATACCATCACTCATGCAGATGCACGTCACCGGATCCTATTGATAACAGTTCTGCTATGGCTCGCTTCGACTTCGAAAATCCAATCTTCCAAGCTGAAGAAGAGGGTGATGAAGACTGTGAACTCCCTGAAGAACTTGCCAGGTTGTTAAAACAGGAGGAAAGGGTCATTCAACCGTATCAAGAGACTACTGAAGTGATTAATCTCGGCACCGAGGACGTCAAGAAGGAAGTCAAGATAGGGGCTGCTTTGGAAGGTGATGTGAAGAAGGGGCTGATTGAACTGCTGCAAGAGTATGTTGACGTCTTCGCTTGGTCTTATCAGGATATGCCAGGACTTGACACAGATATTGTGGTACACCGTTTACCTCTCAAAGAGGGTTGTCCTCCGGTCAAGCAGAAGCTCAAAAGAACAAGACCAGAGATGGCTGTCAAGATAAAGAAAGAGGTGCAAAAGCAGTTGGATGCAGGATTTCTAGCAGTTACCAATTATCCGCCATGGGTTGCAAACATCGTTCCTGTACCTAAGAAGGAGGGAAAGGTACGGATGTGTGTTGATTACCAGGATCTGAACAGAGCTAGTCCTAAAGATGATTTCCCATTACCTCACATTGACGTTTTGGTGGATAACACGGCTCAGTTCTCGGTATTCTCCTTCATGGATGGCTTTTCTGGCTATAATCAAATCAAGATGGCACCAGAAGACATGGAGAAGACAACTTTCATAACCCCATGGGGCACCTTCTGCTACAAGGTGATGCCGTTTGGCCTGAAGAATGCTGGGGCAACATATCAACGAGCTATGGTAACTCTTTTCCATGATATGATTCATCATGAAATCGAGGTTTATGTTGATGATATGATTGCCAAATCTCAGACAGAAGAAGAACATTTGGTGAATCTGCAGAAACTGTTCGAGCGGTTGAGGAAATTCAAGTTGAGGCTTAATCCGAACAAGTGCACTTTCGGGGTGAGATCTGGAAAGCTGTTGGGTTTCATTGTTAGCGAAAAAGGGATTGAGGTGGATCCTGACAAGGTGAAAGCAATACAAGATATGCCTGAGCCAAGAACAGAAAAACAAGTTCGTGGTTTCTTAGGGAGGTTGAACTACATTGCACGGTTCATCTCTCACCTAACAGCCACGTGTGAGCCAATTTTCAAGTTGCTAAGAAAAGATCAGGCTATCAGGTGGAACGATGATTGTCAAAGGGCTTTCGAGAAGATAAAGGAGTATTTGCAGAATCCTCCTATCCTTATGCCTCCAGCCCCAGGGAGACCACTGAT
The DNA here is from genome assembly GCF_024323335.1 of Lathyrus oleraceus. Lineage (NCBI taxonomy): Eukaryota > Viridiplantae > Streptophyta > Magnoliopsida > Fabales > Fabaceae > Lathyrus > Lathyrus oleraceus. The sequence continues at coordinate 253,131,398 of NC_066582.1, read as the reverse complement.
TATGTACTTGACAGTACTTGACAATTCTATGGGTTGTGTTCTCGGTCAACACGATGAGACAGGTAGGAAAGAGCATGTCATCTACTACCTGAGTAAGAAATCCACATACTGTGAGTCGAGATACTCAATGCTTGAAAAGACATGTTGTGCACTTGCATGGGCTGCTAAGTGATTAAGGCAATACATGCTGACTCACACAACCTTACTGATCTCCAAAATGGATCCAGTCAAGTACATATTTGAGAAGCTAGCTCTCACCAGAAGGGTTGCTCGTTGGCAAATGGTTCTGACAGAGTATGACGTCCAGTATACATCCCAGAAAGCCATCAAAGGGAGTATTCTGTCAGACTATCTTGCTCAGCAACCGATTGAAGACTATGAGCCAATGAAGTTTGATTTTCCAAATGAAGACATCATGTACCTCAAGATGAAAGACTGTGAAGAGCCAGTTGTTGAGGAGGGACCTGATCCAGATGAAAAGTGGACTTTAACGTTTGATGGGGCCGTCAATGCCAAAGGAAGTGGAATTGGTGCTGTCATTACTACTCCGAAAGGTGCCCACATGCCTTTCACCGCTCGTTTGCCTTTCGAGTGCACCAATAATGAACCTGAGTATGAAGCCTGTATCTTGGGTATTGAACAAGCCATTGATTTGAGAATCAAGACTTTGGACATCTTCGGAGATTCAGCTCTAGTGATCAATCAGGTGAATGGTGATTGGAATACTCTCCAGCCTACTCTGGTCCCCTACAGAGACTACACGAGAAGACTGTTGACTTTATTCACAACAGCAAAGCTGTATCATATACCTCATGATGAGAATTAGATGGCAGATGCCCTTGCTACTCTATCCTCCATGATCAAGGTGATTCGGTGGAACCATGCGCCCAGAATTGATGTTATGCGCCTTGATAGGGCCGCGTATGTGTTTGCTGCTGAACTGGTAGTTGATGACAAGCCCTGGTATCACGACATCAAATGTTTTCTAAAGAATCAAGAGTACCCTGCAGGGGCATCCAACATTGACAGAAAGACTTTGAGAAGATTGGCAAGCAGTTTCTTCTTGAACAAAGATGATGTGCTGTATAAGAGGAACTTCGACATGGTTTTGCTCAGATGCGTGAATAGACAGGAAGTAGACATGTTAATGCAGGAAGTTCATGAAGGCTCCTTCGGTACTCATGCCGGTGGACATGCAATGGCTAAGAAATTGCTGAGAGCGGGTTATTACTGGATGACCATGGAATCTGATTGTTTCAAATATGCTCGAAAATGTCATAAATGCCAGATTTATGCTGATAAGATGCATGTGCCGCCAAATCCTCTGAATGTGATGTCTTCACCATGGTCGTTTGCTATGTGGGGAATTGATATGATTGGAAGGATTGAGCCGACTGCTTCCAATGGGCATCGCTTCATCCTTGTTGCCATCGACTATTTAACGAAATGGGTCGAAGCAGCGTCATTTGCAAAGGTCACTAGACATGTGGTTGCCCGATTCATTAAGAAAGAAATATTTTGTCGTTATGGGGTTCCCGAAAGAATCGTTACTGATAATGGTTCCAATCTCAATAACAAAATGATGAAGGAGTTGTGCCAGAACTTCAACATTCAGCATCACAATTCTTCCCCTTATCGTCCTAAGATGAACGGTGATGTTGAGGCAGCAAATAAGAACATAAAGAAGATTGTGCAGAAGATGGTCGTTACGTACAGAGATTGGCATGAGATGCTACCCTTCGCCTTACATGGGTACCGTACTTCAGTACGTACGTCGACCGGGGCAACCCCTTACTCCCTTGTGTATGGTATGGAAGCAGTCCTACCTGTTGAAGTGGAGATTCCTTCTCTAAGGGTCCTGTTGGATGTCAAGCTAGACGAGGCTGAATGGATTCGAACAAGGTTCAATGAGTTAAGTCTTATCGAAGAGAAGAGGATGGCGGCCGTTTGTCATGGGCAGTTGTATCAGAGTCGGATGAAGAGGGCCTTTGATCGGAAAGTGCGTCCTCGGTGTTTCCAAGTTGGAGATTTGGTGTTGAAAAGGATCCTTCCTCCTCAGACAGATCACAGGGGCAAGTGTAGCGGGGTATTTGTTACCATTGTAGCGGTGTATTCGTCACTTTATGATTTATTGATTAAATCAAAAGCAAAGCATACAAAGAAATCGAGTCGCCACCGCACTTTTATTTATCCAAAGGAATGGCTAAAAAGCGAACAAAAGCCTAAGAAGTTTTACACATAGAAAACTAATGAAAAGATCAGAGAATCTGGGTAAGGGGTTAATTACGCAATGGGAAGGTGTTAGGCACCCAAAACGTCCTAGGTACTCCTAGGGAGCCCTTTTCACACTTGTTGTATAAAAGAGTTTATTTGTTTATGACATATTGTGCAAACATGATTGGGAAGATGAGAAAAGAATATACAATTTATTATTTTTGTGTTTGAACGGATGAACCCGTTGCCTACGTGCCTTCCATGAAAGGTAAGGATCAAAACGCCGTAGTTCGGCTAAAAAAATTTCCAAAATATGAGTGGGTTCATTTTAAAACAAAAGCCCTAAGGTCTTTCGTTATCCACGGGAGAAAACTCAACCTTATACAAACAACGAGTCCACCATGTGAGAACAGCTTCAACTTGCTAGTGAGGGGTTAACCCTATAATAAGCAAGGAAGTCTTACAATTCAATCACTAAGGACAAAAAGGTGAGATTAATATCAACCAACTAGGATAAATCAAACCTATGTCTAATGTATGAAAACTTATCAAGAATGGACAAAGCCACAAAACAATTGAATGAGTTCGATTAACCAATTAGGATTTAATCACAAAAGAGTGGTCAAAGTATGATTAGAATTCAATTCAAAGAAGTATTATGAAATGGAGTTTGAAAAATCAAAGGCCTAAAGCCTAGGTTTCTAATTTAAAAAAGATGAGAATGTTTGCACAATAGATGTCAAAGTTTTGGATTAACATGTGAAAAGGGAGTTTTGAAAACACACACAAAAATGGGAGGGTAAGGAAGTAAAACTTCTTAGATATTCACCTCTTGAAATCATATGTAGATGATTCAAGTGTGTCCTTTGGAATAAGCAACAAGGCAAATAAGCTAATACAAAGCAAGGTGATACCGGATGCCAATCAATGGACTGATACCAATCTCACAAACAAAGGTGGATACCGGATACCAATCAATGGATTTACACCAATCTCCTAAAACAAAACAATGATACCAGATGCCAATCAATGGACTTATACCAATCTCACAAAACAAACACGGATACCGGATACCAATCAATGGATTTACACCAATCTCCTAAAACAAAACAATGATACCAGATGCCAATCAATGGACTTATACTAGTCTCACACCATATCATTGGAACAACTGCCAAGTAATGGACTTATGTTTGTCTCCTCCATGGACAAAGCAAAAATGCTATAAAGCAAAGCTTATGAAATGATATACAAATGATGATGATAAATGCACTAAGGCACACTCAAGTAGATATGCACAGATGAATCAAGTAAGCAGACAATCAATTCAGTTAGCACACACTATATACAAGCAATTAGGCTCAAGCAAGGTTTAGACTTTACAGTCAACTGGAATGGGGTATGTTATGCTCTTAACCTTAACATTGAGAGTTAAGGTGAAGCAGATGAAATGGAGATGAGGGGTGTGCCTCATAGCTCTTATCCCTGGTCAGGGAGAGCATTGAATGATAGAAGGTGTGGGAGTTCAGAAAGTTGGAACTCTCTCCACAAGTGAATGACTTTATAGATCTTGGGTTAATATCCACAATGCATCAACATGTAATGTGAGCAAAGGGATGACACACTGAATAGTAGGAGATGGACTACACATCTCTTTTATCTACCAATTGCCTCATATGAGGACTTTTCCTGCTTGGCACAAAGAATAAACAATCACAAGCATTGCCTCTTAAGGAGGACTTCAGACAGGTGCCTGGCCACATAACAGGCCAGGTCTTCCAGACTACATGAAGAAGAGAGGTTATACCTAAAGTGGTTAAGCAACCAAGCAAAAGCAAGTTCAAAGTGAACTTAAGCAACTAATGTACCTGTGGAAACATCAAACAAATCAGTATACAACTCAGACAAACAACCAACAGTTAATGCAATAAACAACCAATATATAAAGGAATAAGCCACAAGTCAAGCTCAAGAGAGTCAACATCAACCTACAAAACACACATTAGTAACCAAAAGCAAATATCAAATGCTCTCAAGATGAGGCATCATCAATTGTGTAACTTGCATGTGTAACCTGAAACAAAGCTTCAAACATGAGAGGCAAACCACTAGGTCAAAGCCTAGGGTCAAAGATGGAGAAAAAATTTAAAACAGAAGCTCAAATTGGACATGAATCAACTTCAATCAATTAAGATCACAATCCAAAAGGTCTCATGTCAATAGCATTTACCAAATTCATTTCACAAATCAATCATGGCCAGGCATGCAAGTTGAAAGCACATTGAAGCAACAGAATGAACAAATGCACATTAATTCAAAAATGGTTCAATTAATCTCAATAAAAATCATGGCTAAACAGAACACATCACATGATCAACACACCAAAAATCAAGGCATTTGGATAAGTTTAAGCATGGTAATCAAATTCATCAAGTCAAGGTAAGCACAAACAAGCTCAAATGGGACACAATTTGATACATCAACTTAGCACAAGCCTAAAACAGAATTGGAAAATTATAAAGACCTCAAACCAAAGCCACAATAAGCTTCAAAGTGTCTAGAAACAATGTGCAAAATTTCAAGTTCATATGATAAAGCATAAGCATTTCACAAATCATTGAAGTTCATGACTATTCAAAAGTTCAAACATGACAATCCAGAAATAAAAATCCCAAACAAATGATAAATGAAACCTAAAATTCCACAAAAATTCATGATCATCCACGACATGCATAAGAATTATCACACAAAAAATCAGATCATTTGGAGTTCATTTGGCATTGCAAAGAAAATTCACAAGTTGAGAAAACAAAGGTGTGACACACATTGCCACACCTACATTAACTAGATCATATCTCAACAACCATAAATGCTAAAAATGCAAACTCAACACCAAAATTACCAGCAAGATGTCTAGTTTAAGCATACCAAATTTCAAGAGCATTGGATTAAAATTCATCATTTCACAAAACATATAGCAAGCAAGGTACAAGATAGTGTTGAGACAGTTTTTAAGTGTCGGGTTTTTGTTATCGTATCCACAGAGATTGTAAGATATCACTGCCGTTCAATGGTTGAATTAATCTTAACTTAATGTAACACTAGGGTTTTGGTTTTAATCAAGTTATCTTGCATACAAAGTGATTAATTGCGGTAAAAGTTACGTTTTGATTAATATGAGAAATATTGTCAAAGTTAGGTTTCAATGATTACATTTGCTTTGCATGTATTTGCTCGGTCAATCATCTTATAAACTCCTTTAGATGATAAATTATTTCACAAGGTCCTCTCAATGCGTTTCTCTCGAACACCCATTGTGAGTTTTGCCATTTTGATCCATTGTTTCTCTCGAACACAATCTATCAAAATGACAACTTTTTGGTTCAACCTTATGGTGAACAAAATCATTCGTTACTATCTCTAGCTAACAAACAAGTTTGGATGAAAACCTAGGTCAAGAATCGGTAAACATCTCTCGATCAAATACCAACACAAAGAGTTTTAAATAGAAACAAAGTTTTCATCATATATTTACCGTTAAAGAGTTTACATATGAGGATCCTTACATTTACACACAAAGCTTGGAAATCACCTACATCTAACCTTGACAAATGGAAGACTTAGCTACTCATTTTCATGGTAGCTTGGTCGGCAAGTAAGGAAAGAGGGTTGATCAACATCCAAGTCGAATAATCGAAGTTGGATGGGAATCCACCTTCTTTTTGTGGAAGATGGTTGCTAGATGAAGAGAAATGAAATTAGGGCATAAAATCTCCCACAAAGCAATGCTGTAAAATATCTAGGAGAAAGTACAAAAAATGGAAAAGTTGGTAAAAATGAGGTCTGGTGCCCAAAAGTGGCACCTGCTACTTATAGACAAGTGCAGAACTGTCATGTTCGCTAGGCGAGCAGAATGGCTCGCCTAGCGAAGGTCCAAAATGAGCACAGAAGGCTCCTGCGCCCAGAGAAAACAGGGCGTTGGTGAACTGTCATGTTCGCCTAGCGAAGGAAACGCTTCAAGCTCGCCCCCAGCGAGGTTGAGAGGTTTTGCTACTGGAATGCTCGCTGGGGACTCGCTAGAGCCTCGCCTAGCGAGTGAGTGCTGGCTGCACTTTTTCACCAAAACAGAATGAATTCGCTGCAGACTTCGCCATGAGCTCGCCTAGCGAATTAATTTGCTAATTTACTGGAGCTGTTCGCCAGGAGCTCGCCTAGCGAACCCATTCTTCGCCACAGACTCGCCTAGCGAGCAGGCAGATGAAATGCTCCTTTGCTTTGGTTCCTTTGCCAATTCTCTTGTGTCTTTATTATCAATTAATTCATGCCTTTCCTGCACAATAACAAACACATCAAAGGCACCAAGCTTGTTTATCAATGTACGCATTCCATGTAAAATAAATGTGATTTTGACAATTTTAGCAAGGCAAAAGAGTGAAAGATGCCCACATATGATAGCTCAAATAAGCACTTTTGGGCATCTAACAGATAGCACATGTATACACAAACCTTAAGCCAAAACATTTTTCAACCGTGCACAATTTCTGGAAAAATAGCCAAAACATACTAGACATGATGAGGAGAACAATGCAAAAATTCCCAGGTCATTTGGATGATTATTTATGGAGTTATGAATTTTCAAAGTGAAGAAAAAAATAAAAAAATGAAAGATGAAGCATACATGAACATGGATGAGAAATGAAATAAAATGTGGAATGCAATTTTGGAAATGCTGTGAGCAGGATTCGAACCGTGTGAAAATTTAAACTAGGGCGCGCTAACAATGAAACTCTGCGTTTCATTAAAGTCTATGTGGCAAGGCTGCACGCTCGTGACCAATCAATACGCCATGCAGGATACACGTGGACCACTACATGATCATAAACACTAAAACTCATGCAAAAACGCGCTAGCAAGATCAAATACATTCTGGAAAACGAAAACCCTAGGTTCTTCATACACCTTCATCGTGTTCATACACTCAAGAACACAAATGTCTAGAAATTCAAAACAAGTACACCATTGGATAGATCTTCCAACGTACATCATGGATCAAAGCTCAATTTAACCTAATTCCACATGTATCAAAAGATTCGAGCAAAAGAATTTTCACATGCCAAACATAAAATCACCATAACTACTTCATTTCTATATGGATTTCATGGATCTAAAGCTCAGTGTAACCACCAATGAAAGATCTACCATAAGCACATAACCATTTCAAGAATCATGAGAGTCGAATTCTGACCTTAATGGAAATGCATAAGTGAAATAGGTTGATTTAAGCCTCGCTAAGCACAAACAGTTCTTCCTCAGCTCTTGTATGATGATTTGGATGAAGGCTTAATGCTCAATCGTGCTTGATATCGCTTAAATCTCCAACTGCCATTAATGGATGCAAACTTCAACAGCTTCGAATTTGCATGAAACTTGATGGATCTTGCTTCCAAAATGTTCAATTATGCTTGTGGATGAAGGATTAATCAAGAACAAGGCAATGTTTATGAAGAAATTTGATGAAAAGTGAGAGAACCAAATGAAGAAAATTGTGGAAATGAATCTAGATCTGAGAATTATGATGTGTTAACCCTATTTTCTGTTATGCTTTAGCTTATATACTCCCTGCTAAACATGTTTAATTAAACTCTAATCAAGTGCAAATGGAAATTAGGGAAAATGGAGGTGTTTGGACAAATTGCATTTTGCACCTTATGCATGAGCATGGCATGAACAGTGCACGTGGCTGAGCTTGATTTCACTTAAATTTTCATTTTGGAGCTAAATGCATTGGTGTATCATTCAAATAATGTACCAATTTCAAATTATAATTTTTCCCTCCAAAAATTCAAGTGAAATGCAAGTAATCATGTGATGAGAATTGATGAAATGTAATGCATGATTTGGATAATAGAGTTCAAGAGAGGAATTTAGCAAAAAGAACCACTCCATTTGGCCATTTGGTTGAGAAGTTATGCACTTTTGAAGTTCAAACCACACTTGGCCATGTTTTGATCATATCTCTTCAACCACAAATGAGAAATTGATGTTCTTGGACATTTTGGAAATGGGATAGAAAGATCTACAACTTTCATGTTCAACAAAATTTCATTTGAAGCATTCTTGGTCATGAAATTTTGAGGAGAAAACCTTTCCATTTTTGGCAATTCCAAATTATAGGTCACTTACTATTTTTGGAAAGTTTTGACCTGACTTTATTTTCTTCAATAGTGATGTTTGAAATGTCAAATGAGACTTGTTTGAACATGAATGAAGTATTTCCCATTACTTCCCACCTCCAAAATCCACAGTTGACTTTGCAGTTGACTGGCTAGGGTTTCAGTTGACTGAAGAATGCCTTGATGAGATTCAAGCCTCTACCACTTGGGATTTTGATTCAAAATGACATCATAGCTCATATGAACTCTTACGAATGATTATGGTGCCCAAATTCTCAAGAATGGCCACCATCTATTGCTCAATGGTTGCCTTTGACTGCCTTGACTTGTGATTGCTTCATCTGCAAGTAACAAGGTTAGATGACATATTTTTGTACTTTTGGTTAGTAAACAAATGAAAAGCAATGACACACAAATGCAAAACATGCTTGGTGATCAATAATCACACTCAAAAGCTAACCCACCCACAGGGAAGGAGGCAAAGTGCACAAAGATCCTTGAGGCAATGATATGATATGATATGATGCCATGAGGGATCTTAGGGACAAAATTGAGGTCTTACAGCAAGTGGACTCCTAACTATGAGGGACCGTATATTGTCACCAAGATTTTTGATGGTGGGGCCTTAATGCTTGCAACTATGGATGGTGAAGACTTCACTTCCCCTGTGAACTCAGACGCAGTTAAAAAATACTTCGCATAAAATAGACCCGCTGGACAATAAAAAGAATGGTCCAGGAAAAAATGGGCATCCCGACGAACCAAGAAAAGGAAAAAGGTTCGGGCAAAAATTAGGGATTAAAAATGAAAAGATTGTACACCCGGTAAGTTGAAAACCTGAAAGGGCAACTTAGGCAAAATGGGTATCCCGGTGGATTGAAAACCCGAAAGGGCGACCCAGGCAAAAGTTAGGGATTAAGCGAATGATTGCATTCTGAGTAGTTCTGAATCTCATCTCATGTCGATAATTGGAAACTTTCGAAAGGTAAGAAACATTCCAATCACCCTTTTCAGAAAGTCGATCATCTGGAGGATCTTGAAGACGAGCGAGTCATAGCAGAATTAAAACCCCGATAGAAATCCATTTCACATTGCCATTAGATTAATTTCTGTTTTATCTTTTGTGTGATTACCTCTTTCCAAGGATTGCTTCCTGATGTAAATGCCTATTCAGAGGCCATTCAATCAATGAAATCATGTTATTCAGAATATCTCTGTGTTCATTTTCATTTTACTGTTTTGTTTGCAAAAATGACGTCCAGATTTTTGATAAACATTGCATCATGAAACATAAGAGCTTTACAGGTACATGCTTAATAAACATTTAAAGTTGCTATAAATTTTAAGTGCTTTGGATCGTCCATTCAGAACAGGTACACTCGGGGCATTCCCTTAAGGTTCCCAGCAGATGATGGCGGATGTTTGTCCTCAATAGTTTGGTACCTGGTACCTTATCCCTGCAAAGTTGGTCCAAGCATTGGATTCTTCAACCCCTAGCAGGTTCTCACTACTGTATTTCCCCAAGTAGGTGTTTCAGACTATACATTCCCCAGTAGAGTTGACAGTGCCAGACTGTATATCCTCAGCGGAGTTGACAGTGTCATACTATATCTTCCTAGCAGAAGCATTTGCTCCTCAGAGTTCGATGTCAGATCGATAATCTCGACGCCAGACCCACGGTCTCTTTCCTTGAAGCAGAGTCTCGGTACCGTATTGGTGTTTGCTTCCCCTGCTGAGTCGTCTCTCTCGCAGATTATGGTTGCCAGAACCACTGTCGCTTTCCTCAGTAGCAGGCTTTCAATGCCATTCTCTCCCCAGTCAGAGTCTCGTTATTATGTTATTGCCAGAACACTGCATGGCCGGTCATTTCCCCAGCAGACTTCCTTGTCTCGGCTTGGCATTCTGCCCAGCATTTTGCATCCCTGCATGTAGAATCATATTGCATTACATCCTCCCAAATCGCGTAGCATTTCCATTTTCATGGAGCATTAAGCCATTGAAAAATTCAAACATACGCATGTGAAGCATAAAACATTCTCGGTATCCCAAGTGATAAACCAGAAGCTTGTTTCCAGTACTCAGGCTGAAGGTTGTTCATGACTTATTATCCCCAGCATAGGTTGTTGGCCCACGTGCCGCCTCAATTATCGTTTTCCCTATTTCTGTCGATGCTGACAGGCATGAAAGTTTTTCCGATATTCATACCGAAGTGGTATTCAGACCAATTTTCCGGTATTCAGACCGAAGTGGTATTCAGGCCAATTTTCCGATGTTCAGATCGAAGAAGTTTCCGACGTTCAGGTCGATGCAACTTGTGGCATTCATGCCAGTTTTCCGGTATCCAGACCGAAGTGGCATTCAGGCCAATTTTCCGATGTTCAAATCGAAGAAGTTTCCGACATTCAGGTCGATGCAACTTGTGGAATTCAGGCCAAGTTTCCGGTATTCAGACTAAAGTGGCATTCAGGCCAGTTTTTCCGGTATTCAGACCGAGGTGGCGTTCAGGCCAGTTTCCCGGTGCTCAGACCGATGTTAATAATCAAGTATCTCCCGATGCTCAGATCGAAGTCATTTCTAGTATTCAGACTGATGAGCGGCATTCAGGCCATGACTATTTCTGTGATGCCATTTATGGTGGTATCCAGGTTAACATTCTTTTCTGGTGTTCAGACTGACTCTCACCGTACCAGACGGATTCTTCTTTCAAGACCACCTCTTTGCTGATTCTGATAGGCATTGTTACTTCACTTCACTTCAGTGTAAATTTCCGGGGTTTTATGGTATTCAATCCCTTGATACCTCGAGAGTGCGAAAGCCGTTGCTATCTTCCTTTCGGGTCTCCAGTTGATTGAATATGGGCAACTGTAATACCCCAAAATTTACCCTTCATTTTTCTTGGAAACATGGGATTGTGTTTCACATTGCATTAGCATCATACTAGGTCATACTCATTGCATATTGCATTAGTGACTTGGGAAATCAGGGTTTGATTGATCACTCCTTGCCAAAAGGAGACCACACAAAGCAAAGTTGAGAGTTGGATTTCATTCTCCAGTTATATAAGTCTCAAGGGTCTCAAGAATTTCCATATGTCTTATTATGTTCCTCAGTTCATCAGTGGAAGATTCAGAGCTCTCAGAGTATGCATATGGAGTTAATCATAAATCAGGGTTTCAGGGCCATCTGCAATAGGCAATATTTGATTGGAAGTAGAAGGGCTCATTCATGTCATGATTAAAGAGGAATCTTGGCCTAGGAAGATTCACAATTATCACAGAAAGATCCATTGGCAATCAGTGCAATCAGTTCCTACTCATTTTTGCTCTAAAACTAGGCTTTTGCATAAAAACGGTTTATTTCTGATTCCTTGAGTGAAACTCATTTCCATGGCCCTCCACATGTCCACAAGGATCTACATGCAAAAAATCAGCTCTTTATTTGAGCCAGGGGTGCCTCAAATGATCAATGAAATCGGGAATCAGACGGTTTGGGAAAAGTCAACTGTGGGGCCAGAAAAGTCAACTCCTGACATTTGAAGGTGGAATCACAAAATTCATGCCTAAGGAAGTCCACATGTGAAATTTTATCAAGGTTGGATCATGGATTCATCATTTAATCAGGAGTTGGAAAATTTACCAAATTTGGAAATAGTTGACTTTCCATTTAAGGCAAGTTTTTATGGTTTTTGCACCCACTTTAAGCCTATATTCCATCAAGATGCAAGCCCCATTTGGAAGTTTCTTCAACATGAAAGTTGTTCCTCTTGTTTCAAGCTTTCTATAGATATAAAGTTTGTTTCATTTGGATTAAAAGTGAGAAAGTTAGGCTCGGTCAAAGTAAGACATTATTTTAGAACACTTAGAAATTTTTCTAAGTCCAAAATTTGCAAATTTTGTCAAGACTTATGGGCCAGATTTCTTGCACTTCAAGGCATCTTTTGAAAACACTTTCTTCATGACAGTTGTACCTTGATATGTCCTCTTTCACACATTTTTGGAACCACCCCATTTGGATCATTGGTTTGGAAGATACACTCATCTAAAGTTGGTATTATAGGCTGAATATTTTTGACAGCATTTAGGCCAAACTGGCCCAACCATTTTGCAGCCATGAAACCTGAACTTTATGGCTATTTTCCACCCCTTTCCACTCACCATTTCAAGATGTGTTCAACATGAAAAATGTTAAGTTCTATGCCCTCTTTCTACTGTTTGCATTGCCACCCCATTTGGATCATTGGTTTGGAAGATACACTCATCTAAAGTTGGTATCATAGGCTGAATTTTTTGACAGCATTTAGGCCAAACTGGCCCAACCATTTTGCAGCCATGAAACCTGAACTTTATGGCCATTTTCCACCTCTTTCCACTCACCATTTCAAGATGTGTTCAACATGAAAAATGTTAAGTTCCATGCCCTCGTTCTACTGTTTGCATTGCCTTGCCATTTGGACATGTATTCATCAAGATACAAGGTCTTAAAGTCACCCTGTTGTGCCATTTTTGTGCTGCACTAGAAAATCAAGTCTAACCAAAAACGACCCACACACCACTCTTTACCTCATTTGGCCATTTGCTTTTGGTTCACTCACTTAAGTTTTGCAACAATTAGAGTTTACTCATACACCTCACTTTTACACATTTTTTGTTCATTATGCACATAATCAAAAACAATTCTTTCAAGCCCATTAAACATTTCAAACCCTACATACTTAAAACTCCTAAACCCTAATCTGAAGTGGAGGCTGCCACTATTTTCAAACAAGCAAGGCAAGGGGAAAAGACCAAGTTTCATTCCATTGCATTTCCACAAGGCTCTTGAAGTTTCAAAGCATCTCATTTTTTTCTTCCATCTTCAAAGGGGCAGTAGACCTTGCATCCACTAGGTACCTTCACTTCTCTATTTTTATGACCATATATCCATGTTTATCATCATGCTTACCATTGTTCATTACTATTCTTTCATGCTTACTATCCATATTTCATGCTATTTTCCACTATGCCATGCTTGTTTCATACTAATTTTTGTTGTTAATATTATGCTATGTGTGTCTTATGGACCTTTCATTGAAGCATTTTCATTAAACTTTAATTTCGAAACATTGAATTTTTGTCAAAAATCCTTGCATGAGTCTCCCTTGTTGTTCATTTTTCTCTATGCTAGAGGCATTATTTTTAATGAAATAAGACACCATTGTATTCTACATGTTTCAAAATTCAATTTTGATTTTTATATCATCCCATTTGGAGCCTTGAGTTGTGAGATATGAGGATTTGATGTTTGGGAAAATATGCTGCATTTCTCACATTTTGGTGCATGAGCCTCCCTTGTTGTTCACTTTTCTCTATGCTAGAGCCATTATTTTTAATAAAATAAGACACCATTGTGTTCTACATGTTTCAAACTTGAACTTTGATTTTATATCATCCCATTTGGAGCACCATAGAGGGAGATACATTGGTTTGAAGATGAGCAAAAAAATCCTGCGTTTTCCATTGTTGTGTTGCATGCATGGCTGTTTTTTTATTGTTCACTAATGCTGTCACACTTAATCCAACCGGACTGGGCCTAGCGGTGTACAGCGCTGCTACCTGCACCCCCATTCAGGCCCATTTCCAATTCACTTTATATTTTCATTTTCATTTTTATTCTTTATTCTTATTTTTATTCTGTTTTGTTTTAATTATTAAAAATATTTTATTTGTTCACAAAAATACCAAAAAATATTTTTTACTTTCCTTAATGTTTTATTTAATTTATTATATTTTTATTTTTATATTTTATTTAATGTTAATATTTTATTTTAATTATTTATTTCAAGTGGTTCTTTTAAGCATACATTTTTTCATTTATTTTATTTTCTCGACTTAAAATTATTTTTAGGTTCTGATTTTTGGGATGAGGGTTGACCAATGTCTCATGGTCAACCTGACCTTTTATTGGAATTTTATTTACCATTTTCAATTTATTTTGGATTTATTTTTGACCTAGTTTGCTTGGGTGACTTTTCATTTGACTTCTGTTTTATTTCAATTAATTTATACACTAATTTTCATTATTTTTAAAATATTTTTGGGGGATGATGATGTCCTGACCCCATCTAACTTAGTTTATTTTTTCATAATTTTTGTGATTAATTTACTATTTATTTGACATTTTTAAATTTGACTTGACTTTTTGGTTGACTTTTCTATGATTGATGTTTGACATAGGGATTGCTTAGGGCAATTGAAGAGATCTTTTGATCCTCCCTTGTTCATCTCATGTGCCACATATTAGAGGCCTTTCATCTTGATTTTATTTGATCCTTGCATCATTTCCCGATTAAATTATTCATTGGTTTTTTGTGTGCATAGTTTCACCTGTCTGATTGCACCTGATATTTTTTATACTTGTTTCTTTCATCCATGCTTCCATTGTTTGATTGTTTAACATGTTTGTACTTGTCATACATTGTCTAATGCTCCATTATTTCATTCTTTGATTATTTGATTTGATCATATACTTGTATATCTTATATGTCTGATTAATAACTGTTGCCTACTTGTATGATGTATGAGGCATATATTATCATTGTTTGATTGCCATGAACAATCCCCATTCATAACAAATGTATCCCTCTCCCAAGAAATGTATAATATTTATTCTTTCATTCTTTATTCATCTGTTAATACAAAGAATTAAAATGAACATCCGATAACCATTTCAAAACAAGATCAAAACCTCGATCCAACGTCGAGTAATCATTTTCAAAATCTAACAGAACCAGCACGTATTCATCCATCTACCTTGTAAGTCGATTGCTTTATGCATCACCATCAACCTTGCAAGTCGATTGCCTCAGGCATCGCCATCAACCTTGTAAGTCGATTACCTCAGGCATCGCCATCTACCTTTATCCTTGGTTCCCCTTCTTGCTCCATTTGTCGATTCTTGTTCCATTTAGGTAGCACCCATTAGGTAGAACCCTTTGTATGATAACATAGGTAGAATTCCCCCATTATTTTGTATGATAACATAGGTAGAATTTCCTCAATCTTTGCATGCTAACATTAGGTAGATGTTCCCATCTGTAAATCCTAACTCATAGGTCCACACTGCATGACAACTCTAGGGCATAGCTTCCCTATTTCTTTAGACCTTCCGTGCGTCTCCGATCTTGTGGCATGTAATCCATTCTATTACAAAGAGGTAACTGCCTAAGACTCGATTCAGCGAGCTGCGACACCTGCTGCTAGGACGTGAACACATTGCCCACTCTCCTTTGACACAACTGGTGTCCTCCTTTATAAGTCCATGTTTAGATGGCAACCCCTATGTAGCCGAACTACGGCAACTCTGATTCTCATGTTCAGATGAGATACGTAGGCACAAGATGCGATGTCTTGCCGAGTTTGATTGACAACTAACAACTAATCTTTGTTTGTTTTCGCCCTCGTTGCGATTCTTTCCTCTCGCTCTCGTTGCGATCGAGACCTTCCCCTAGTTGCAATCGAGACCTTTGTTCCCGTAATTAGTTGAACTACATTTTGCTCTGATTCTCATTCCAGATGAAATACGTAGGCATAAGACGTGATGTCTTAGCGAGCACACATCTCTTTCACCCATAGGTAGCCGAGCTACGAAGACTCTGATTCTCATATTCAGATGAGATACGTATGCAGTGGATGCAACATCCGTGCGAGTCATTTTCTTTTGACCTTTTCTTTTAGTAAATAGTACATTCTATAAACACACACCCTTTAGACAAGAACAACAAGAGTGGATCCCGTAGAGTACTACGGATGCGTAGGGGTGCTAATACATTCCCTTCGCATAATCGACTCCCGAACCCAAGATTTGGTTGCGAGACCTTGTCTTTTCCTTTCCTTTCTCCAGGTTTACTTTGAGCGTTTCCTTTCCCTCCTTTGGGATAAATAACGCACGGTGGCGACTCTTCTGTCATTTCTTTTTCGCCGGTTGTTTTTTCGCACATCTATATTTTTTTAGGCTGCGACACGTTGCAGAACAAATATTCTCTGGAGAGGTGTAGTTTCTGTCAACGAAAGGTTACAGGAAACGACTTGTTGAGGGACACTCAACGCGAAACAAGGTAAGTGTTTAAAGAAACAATGTTTGACTTAGTTGAGGATAACATCTTATCAACAAAAGGTTAAAGGATGTAACTCAATGGGGAACGCCCGATAGTAGGGTAGGAACTCACTTAGAGGAAGTGACAATGACTCAACTGAGGGTTGGCCCGGATGCCTACGACTAAACCTTGGATTTTGATTTGTGCTATATGCATAAATGTTATGTATGCGTTATGTAATGAGGTGATGCATATGATGCATGTGATGCATGTTTGAATGCAAAGGATGATTGGTTTGTTTGGGATTGGCCCCCTTTTCAAAGGTAATGTATTTTTTGGAAACCAATGTTGGTTGTATTTGTTTTTGTGTGGAATGCCAGCAAGGTGGGCTTTGGGTTTTCTGATAATTGTCAATGTGGGTTGGACCATCGGTTGGTGGAAAGGATCTGTCTTCCCGACACTCGGTAGTTGATGATGTGATGAACACGCAATGGATGTGGATACTCCTGGTGCCAAGTTTGATCTCTTGCTAATATATTGTGTATTTATCTTCGAGAAGATCTCAGTTCTTCTTCTGAAGTGTTTGGCCAGCCTGTGACTGAGCATAGCGACGTGATCAACACATGATGATGGTGCTTTTGATGTGCCCCTAGGATTCTTGTCAAGATGTGACATTGTACTGGTATGAACTTTCGACGTTTTGGTTGTGGATTTCAAGCAGTTACTAATGTCTGACGCAATCTGCTTGACTGACTTGAAGATATGAAGGGAACTTGCCCCTTGCAACTTGTCTTGCCCCAGACTGTAGGGTACCAAATGGCATTCTCCCTGAAAGGAAACCTTGGGAGTGGTTATCCGATGACGTGGTCTGAGTCTGTTTTTCCCAGCTCCTGGATCTTGCAATGGTATGCCCCTGATTTGCTTTTGAGGGACTTGCTTCAGACGGACTGAGTATTGAAGTGTTTTTCCTCCATGATTGACCGATGCTTGGAGATTTGTCTTATACTGACTACTCCTTAAGTCAATATAATCAAAAGATGTCATGCCCCTGATTTATGAGATGGTCTTGATTCGTGTCAGCACCAAAGACCAAGTGCCCCTTGAATTGCCCCTTGTTGGAATTTCCTTGATGTCAAGTACTGACTGACAATTAAGAATTGTTATCCAAGAAATGGTGGTTTTAATGCAATAGTTATGCAAGTTTTTTTGAAAAACAATCATTCATTTTGGGAGTGTCGTGATAGTGTATGGCGAGTGGATCATGTGTCCAATCACGATGCTTGATTTAGCTAGCGTGTGAGTGATATAGTGAGAAGAGAATATTAGCAAATCTTTAGGAGTCAGTTTACTGCCTTGACTTGTGATTGCTTCATCTGCAAGTAACAAGGTTAGATGACATATTTTTGTACTTTTGGTTAGTAAACAAATGAAAAGCAATGACACACAAATGCAAAACATGCTTGGTGATCCATAATCACACTCAAAAGCTAACCCACCCACAAGGAAGGAGGCAAAGTGCACAAAGATCCTTGAGGCAATGATATGATATGATATGATGCCATGAGGGATCTTAGGGACAAAATTGAGGTCTTACAGCAAGTGGACTCCTAACTATGAGGGACCGTATATTGTCACCAAGATTTTTGATGGTGGGGCCTTAATGCTTGCAACTATGGATGGTGAAGACTTCACTTCCCCTGTGAACTCAGACGCAGTTAAAAAATACTTCGCATAAAATAGACCCGCTGGACAATAAAAAGAATGGTCCAGGAAAAAATGGGCATCCCGACGAACCAAGAAAAGGAAAAAGGTTCGGGCAAAAATTAGGGATTAAAAATGAAAAGATTGTACACCCGGTAAGTTGAAAACCTGAAAGGGCAACTTAGGCAAAATGGGTATCCCGGTGGATTGAAAACCCGAAAGGGCGACCCAGGCAAAAGTTAGGGATTAAGCGAATGATTGCATTCTGAGTAGTTCTGAATCTCATCTCATGTCGATAATTGGAAACTTTCGAAAGGTAAGAAACATTCCAATCACCCTTTTCAGAAAGTCGATCATCTGGAGGATCTTGAAGACGAGCGAGTCATAGCAGAATTAAACCCCGATAGAAATCCATTTCACATTGCCATTAGATTAATTTCTGTTTTATCTTTTGTGTGATTACCTCTTTCCAAGGATTGCTTCCTGATGTAAATGCCTATTCAGAGGCCATTCAATCAATGAAATCATGTTATTCAGAATATCTCTGTGTTCATTTTCATTTTACTGTTTTGTTTGCAAAAATGACGTCCAGATTTTTGATAAACATTGCATCATGAAACATAAGAGCTTTACAGGTACATGCTTAATAAACATTTAAAGTTGCTATAAATTTTAAGTGCTTTGGATCGTCCATTCAGAACAGGTACACTCGGGGCATTCCCTTAAGGTTCCCAGCAGATGATGGCGGATGTTTGTCCTCAATAGTTTGGTACCTGGTACCTTATCCCTGCAAAGTTGGTCCAAGCATTGGATTCTTCAACCCCTAGCAGGTTCTCACTACTGTATTTCCCCAAGTAGGTGTTTCAGACTATACATTCCCCCAGTAGAGTTGACAGTGCCAGACTGTATATCCTCAGCGGAGTTGACAGTGTCATACTATATCTTCCTAGCAGAAGCATTTGCTCCTCAGAGTTCGATGTCAGATCGATAATCTCGACGCCAGACCCACGGTCTCTTTCCTTGAAGCAGAGTCTCGGTACCGTATTGGTGTTTGCTTCCCCTGCTGAGTCGTCTCTCTCGCAGATTATGGTTGCCAGAACCACTGTCGCTTTCCTCAGTAGCAGGCTTTCAATGCCATTCTCTCCCCAGTCAGAGTCTCGTTATTATGTTATTGCCAGAACACTGCATGGCCGGTCATTTCCCCAGCAGACTTCCTTGTCTCGGCTTGGCATTCTGCCCAGCATTTTGCATCCCTGCATGTAGAATCATATTGCATTACATCCTCCCAAATCGCGTAGCATTTCCATTTTCATGGAGCATTAAGCCATTGAAAAATTCAAACATACGCATGTGAAGCATAAAACATTCTCGGTATCCCAAGTGATAAACCAGAAGCTTGTTTCCAGTACTCAGGCTGAAGGTTGTTCATGACTTATTATCCCCAGCATAGGTTGTTGGCCCACGTGCCGCCTCAATTATCGTTTTCCCTATTTCTGTCGATGCTGACAGGCATGAAAGTTTTTCCGATATTCATACCGAAGTGGTATTCAGACCAATTTTCCGGTATTCAGACCGAAGTGGTATTCAGGCCAATTTTCCGATGTTCAGATCGAAGAAGTTTCCGACGTTCAGGTCGATGCAACTTGTGGCATTCATGCCAGTTTTCCGGTATCCAGACCGAAGTGGCATTCAGGCCAATTTTCCGATGTTCAAATCGAAGAAGTTTCCGACATTCAGGTCGATGCAACTTGTGGAATTCAGGCCAAGTTTCCGGTATTCAGACTAAAGTGGCATTCAGGCCAGTTTTTCCGGTATTCAGACCGAGGTGGCGTTCAGGCCAGTTTCCCGGTGCTCAGACCGATGTTAATAATCAAGTATCTCCCGATGCTCAGATCGAAGTCATTTCTAGTATTCAGACTGATGAGCGGCTTTCAGGCCATGACTATTTCTGTGATGCCATTTATGGTGGTATCCAGGTTAACATTCTTTTCTGGTGTTCAGACTGACTCTCACCGTACCAGACGGATTCTTCTTTCAAGACCACCTCTTTGCTGATTCTGATAGGCATTGTTACTTCACTTCACTTCAGTGTAAATTTCCGGGGTTTTATGGTATTCAATCCCTTGATACCTCGAGAGTGCGAAAGCCGTTGCTATCTTCCTTTCGGGTCTCCAGTTGATTGAATATGGGCAACTGTAATACCCCAAAATTTACCCTTCATTTTTCTTGGAAACATGGGATTGTGTTTCACATTGCATTAGCATCATACTAGGTCATACTCATTGCATATTGCATTAGTGACTTGGGAAATCAGGGTTTGATTGATCACTCCTTGCCAAAAGGAGACCACACAAAGCAAAGTTGAGAGTTGGATTTCATTCTCCAGTTATATAAGTCTCAAGGGTCTCAAGAATTTCCATATGTCTTATTATGTTCCTCAGTTCATCAGTGGAAGATTCAGAGCTCTCAGAGTATGCATATGGAGTTAATCATAAATCAGGGTTTCAGGGCCATCTGCAATAGGCAATATTTGATTGGAAGTAGAAGGGCTCATTCATGTCATGATTAAAGAGGAATCTTGGCCTAGGAAGATTCACAATTATCACAGAAAGATCCATTGGCAATCAGTGCAATCAGTTCCTACTCATTTTTGCTCTAAAACTAGGCTTTTGCATAAAAACGGTTTATTTCTGATTCCTTGAGTGAAACTCATTTCCATGGCCCTCCACATGTCCACAAGGATCTACATGCAAAAAATCAGCTCTTTATTTGAGCCAGGGGTGCCTCAAATGATCAATGAAATCGGGAATCAGACGGTTTGGGAAAAGTCAACTGTGGGGCCAGAAAAGTCAACTCCTGACATTTGAAGGTGGAATCACAAAATTCATGCCTAAGGAAGTCCACATGTGAAATTTTATCAAGGTTGGATCATGGATTCATCATTTAATCAGGAGTTGGAAAATTTACCAAATTTGGAAATAGTTGACTTTCCATTTAAGGCAAGTTTTTATGGTTTTTGCACCCACTTTAAGCCTATATTCCATCAAGATGCAAGCCCCATTTGGAAGTTTCTTCAACATGAAAGTTGTTCCTCTTGTTTCAAGCTTTCTATAGATATAAAGTTTGTTTCATTTGGATTAAAAGTGAGAAAGTTAGGCTCGGTCAAAGTAAGACATTATTTTAGAACACTTAGAAATTTTCTAAGTCCAAAATTTGCAAATTTTGTCAAGACTTATGGGCCAGATTTCTTGCACTTCAAGGCATCTTTTGAAAACACTTTCTTCATGACAGTTGTACCTTGATATGTCCTCTTTCACACATTTTTGGAACCACCCCATTTGGATCATTGGTTTGGAAGATACACTCATCTAAAGTTGGTATTATAGGCTGAATATTTTTGACAGCATTTAGGCCAAACTGGCCCAACCATTTTGCAGCCATGAAACCTGAACTTTATGGCTATTTTCCACCCCTTTCCACTCACCATTTCAAGATGTGTTCAACATGAAAAATGTTAAGTTCTATGCCCTATTTCTACTGTTTGCATTGCCACCCCATTTGGATCATTGGTTTGGAAGATACACTCATCTAAAGTTGGTATCATAGGCTGAATTTTTTGACAGCATTTAGGCCAAACTGGCCCAACCATTTTGCAGCCATGAAACCTGAACTTTATGGCCATTTTCCACCTCTTTCCACTCACCATTTCAAGATGTGTTCAACATGAAAAATGTTAAGTTCCATGCCCTCGTTCTACTGTTTGCATTGCCTTGCCATTTGGACATGTATTCATCAAGATACAAGGTCTTAAAGTCACCCTGTTGTGCCATTTTTGTGCTGCACTAGAAAATCAAGTCTAACCAAAAACGACCCACACACCACTCTTTACCTCATTTGGCCATTTGCTTTTGGTTCACTCACTTAAGTTTTGCAACAATTAGAGTTTACTCATACACCTCACTTTTACACATTTTTTGTTCATTATGCACATAATCAAAAACAATTCTTTCAAGCCCATTAAACATTTCAAACCCTACATTCTTAAAACTCCTAAACCCTTATCTGAAGTGGAGGCTGCCACTATTTTCAAACAAGCAAGGCAAGGGGAAAAGACCAAGTTTCATTCCATTGCATTTCCACAAGGCTCTTGAAGTTTCAAAGCATCTCATTTTTTTCTTCCATCTTCAAAGGGGCAGTAGACCTTGCATCCACTAGGTACCTTCACTTCTCTATTTTTATGACCATATATCCATGTTTATCATCATGCTTACCATTGTTCATTACTATTCTTTCATGCTTACTATCCATATTTAATGCTATTTTCCACTATGCCATGCTTGTTTCATACTAATTTTTGTTGTTAATATTATGCTATGTGTGTCTTATGGACCTTTCATTGAAGCATTTTCATTAAACTTTAATTTCGAAACATTGAATTTTTGTCAAAAATCCTTGCATGAGTCTCCCTTGTTGTTCATTTTTCTCTATGCTAGAGGCATTATTTTTAATGAAATAAGACACCATTGTATTCTACATGTTTCAAAATTCAATTTTGATTTTTATATCATCCCATTTGGAGCCTTGAGTTGTGAGATATGAGGATTTGATGTTTGGGAAAATATGCTGCATTTCTCACATTTTGGTGCATGAGCCTCCCTTGTTGTTCACTTTTCTCTATGCTAGAGCCATTATTTTTAATAAAATAAGACACCATTGTGTTCTACATGTTTCAAACTTGAACTTTGATTTTTATATCATCCCATTTGGAGCACCATAGAGGGAGATACATTGGTTTGAAGATGAGCAAAAAAATCCTGCGTTTTCCATTGTTGTGTTGCATGCATGGCTGTTTTTTTATTGTTCACTAATGCTGTCACACTTAATCCAACCGGACTGGGCCTAGCGGTGTACAGCGCTGCTACCTGCACCCCCATTCAGGCCCATTTCCAATTCACTTTATATTTTCATTTTCATTTTTATTCTTTATTCTTATTTTTATTCTGTTTTGTTTTAATTATTAAAAATATTTTATTTGTTCACAAAAATACCAAAAAATATTTTTTACTTTCCTTAATGTTTTATTTAATTTATTATATTTTTATTTTTATATTTTATTTAATGTTAATATTTTATTTTAATTATTTATTTCAAGTGGTTCTTTTAAGCATACATTTTTTCATTTATTTTATTTTCTCGACTTAAAATTATTTTTAGGTTCTGATTTTTGGGATGAGGGTTGACCAATGTCTCATGGTCAACCTGACCTTTTATTGGAATTTTATTTACCATTTTCAATTTATTTTGGATTTATTTTTGACCTAGTTTGCTTGGGTGACTTTTCATTTGACTTCTGTTTTATTTCAATTAATTTATACACTAATTTTCATTATTTTTAAAATATTTTTGGGGGATGATGATGTCCTGACCCCATCTAACTTAGTTTATTTTTTCATAATTTTTGTGATTAATTTACTATTTATTTGACATTTTTAAATTTGACTTGACTTTTTGGTTGACTTTTCTATGATTGATGTTTGACATAGGGATTGCTTAGGGCAATTGAAGAGATCTTTTGATCCTCCCTTGTTCATCTCATGTGCCACATATTAGAGGCCTTTCATCTTGATTTTATTTGATCCTTGCATCATTTCCCGATTAAATTATTCATTGGTTTTTTGTGTGCATAGTTTCACCTGTCTGATTGCACCTGATATTTTTTATACTTGTTTCTTTCATCCATGCTTCCATTGTTTGATTGTTTAACATGTTTGTACTTGTCATACATTGTCTAATGCTCCATTATTTCATTCTTTGATTATTTGATTTGATCATATACTTGTATATCTTATATGTCTGATTAATAACTGTTGCCTACTTGTATGATGTATGAGGCATATATTATCATTGTTTGATTGCCATGAACAATCCCCATTCATAACAAATGTATCCCTCTCCCAAGAAATGTATAATATTTATTCTTTCATTCTTTATTCATCTGTTAATACAAAGAATTAAAATGAACATCCGATAACCATTTCAAAACAAGATCAAAACCTCGATCCAACGTCGAGTAATCATTTTCAAAATCTAACAGAACCAGCACGTATTCATCCATCTACCTTGTAAGTCGATTGCTTTATGCATCACCATCAACCTTGCAAGTCGATTGCCTCAGGCATCGCCATCAACCTTGTAAGTCGATTACCTCAGGCATCGCCATCTACCTTTATCCTTGGTTCCCCTTCTTGCTCCATCTGTCAATTCTTGTTCCATTTAGGTAGCACCCATTAGGTAGAACCCTTTGTATGATAACATAGGTAGAATTCCCCCATTATTTTGTATGATAACATAGGTAGAATTTCCTCAATCTTTGCATGCTAACATTAGGTAGATGTTCCCATCTGTAAATCCTAACTCATAGGTCCACACTGCATGACAACTCTAGGGCATAGCTTCCCTATTTCTTTAGACCTTCCGTGCGTCTCCGATCTTGTGGCATGTAATCCATTCTATTACAAAGAGGTAACTGCCTAAGACTCGATTCAGCGAGCTGCGACACCTGCTGCTAGGACGTGAACACATTGCCCACTCTCCTTTGACACAACTGGTGTCCTCCTTTATAAGTCCATGTTTAGATGGCAACCCCTATGTAGCCGAACTACGGCAACTCTGATTCTCATGTTCAGATGAGATACGTAGGCACAAGATGCGATGTCTTGCCGAGTTTGATTGACAACTAACAACTAATCTTTGTTTGTTTTCGCCCTCGTTGCGATTCTTTCCTCTCGCTCTCGTTGCGATCGAGACCTTCCCCTAGTTGCAATCGAGACCTTTGTTCCCGTAATTAGTTGAACTACATTTTGCTCTGATTCTCATTCCAGATGAAATACGTAGGCATAAGACGTGATGTCTTAGCGAGCACACATCTCTTTCACCCATAGGTAGCCGAGCTACGAAGACTCTGATTCTCATATTCAGATGAGATACGTATGCAGTGGATGCAACATCCGTGCGAGTCATTTTCTTTTGACCTTTTCTTTTAGTAAATAGTACATTCTATAAACACACACCCTTTAGACAAGAACAACAAGAGTGGATCCCGTAGAGTACTACGGATGCGTAGGGGTGCTAATACATTCCCTTCGCATAATCGACTCCCGAACCCAAGATTTGGTTGCGAGACCTTGTCTTTTCCTTTCCTTTCTCCAGGTTTACTTTGAGCGTTTCCTTTCCCTCCTTTGGGATAAATAACGCACAGTGGCGACTCTTCTGTCATTTCTTTTTCGCCGGTTGTTTTTTCGCACATCTATATTTTTTTAGGCTGCGACACGTTGCAGAACAAATATTCTCTGGAGAGGTGTAGTTTCTGTCAACGAAAGGTTACAGGAAACGACTTGTTGAGGGACACTCAACGCGAAACAAGGTAAGTGTTTAAAGAAACAATGTTTGACTTAGTTGAGGATAACATCTTATCAACAAAAGGTTAAAGGATGTAACTCAATGGGGAACGCCCGATAGTAGGGTAGGAACTCACTTAGAGGAAGTGACAATGACTCAACTGAGGGTTGGCCCGGATGCCTACGACTAAACCTTGGATTTTGATTTGTGCTATATGCATAAATGTTATGTATGCGTTATGTAATGAGGTGATGCATATGATGCATGTGATGCATGTTTGAATGCAAAGGATGATTGGTTTGTTTGGGATTGGCCCCCCTTTTCAAAGGTAACGTATTTTTTGGAAACCAATGTTGGTTGTATTTGTTTTTGTGTGGAATGCCAGCAAGGTGGGCTTTGGGTTTTCTGATAATTGTCAATGTGGGTTGGACCATCGGTTGGTGGAAAGGATCTGTCTTCCCGACACTCGGTAGTTGATGATGTGATGAACACGCAATGGATGTGGATACTCCTGGTGCCAAGTTTGATCTCTTGCTAATATATTGTGTATTTATCTTCGAGAAGATCTCAGTTCTTCTTCTGAAGTGTTTGGCCAGCCTGTGACTGAGCATAGCGACGTGATCAACACATGATGATGGTGCTTTTGATGTGCCCCTAGGATTCTTGTCAAGATGTGACATTGTACTGGTATGAACTTTCGACGTTTTGGTTGTGGATTTCAAGCAGTTACTAATGTCTGACGCAATCTGCTTGACTGACTTGAAGATATGAAGGGAACTTGCCCCTTGCAACTTGTCTTGCCCCAGACTGTAGGGTACCAAATGGCATTCTCCCTGAAAGGAAACCTTGGGAGTGGTTATCCGATGACGTGGTCTGAGTCTGTTTTTCCCAGCTCCTGGATCTTGCAATGGTATGCCCCTGATTTGCTTTTGAGGGACTTGCTTCAGACGGACTGAGTATTGAGGTGTTTTTCCTCCATGATTGACCGATGCTTGGAGATTTGTCTTATACTGACTACTCCTTAAGTCAATATAATCAAAAGATGTCATGCCCCTGATTTATGAGATGGTCTTGATTCGTGTCAGCACCAAAGACCAAGTGCCCCTTGAATTGCCCCTTGTTGGAATTTCCTTGATGTCAAGTACTGACTGACAATTAAGAATTGTTATCCAAGAAATGGTGGTTTTAATGCAATAGTTATGCAAGTTTTTTTGAAAAACAATCATTCATTTTGGGAGTGTCGTGATAGTGTATGGCGAGTGGATCATGTGTCCAATCACGATGCTTGATTTAGCTAGCGTGTGAGTGATATAGTGAGAAGAGAATATTAGCAAATCTTTAGGAGTCAGTTTACTCAACCTTGCTATAGTATGCTTTCAGAACAAACCTTACTTCAATTAGGTCTTTTGAAGGTTGTAACGTGGCTTGGTTCATGGTTACTGAAACAAAAGGATATAAGGCTCAAAGTTTATTTTAACCCACCCCTTCTTCATGATGATCTCCAATCCTATGTTCAGTTAATTCACACACATTCGTCTTTTGCAGGTGTAAGGATAAAGATAGTGACTCAAGGTCTCTTGGAATGGCAGCCACCTCATTTCGTTTTTTGGACGTCGGTGACCCTTTGATTTTGGTATGGTGGTCACTGAATCTTGTCTTGTTTTGTTGGAGACTTTCATTGTCTCTTTCGATTTTTGTTTTGATCCCTAATTTTTGCATGGACCGCATTTTCGAAGCTTTAATCCATCGGGATTGCCCCTATTTTTGCCTAAGTCTCCTTTCAGGGTGTTGGACTTAGCGGACTCTTTCTTTGACGCTTTTTTTTGAAATTGTGACTGCCAAGTCATTGGTCCTTGAAGAACAACATACCTAAATTTTGGATTCGTCTGGTTTCTTCGAAACTTCAAGATGTGTGCGAAGAATATCATGTGATTGATCCTTGTATGGAATATTTCATCTTGTAATTCGAAAGTGTAGTTAGACCAACTGAACACTACCCTGCCCCAGGTTAAGCGTAAGGGTTTTATAGATTCGAAAGAAACTCCTACTTTTAGGCTCGAAGTGGTTAACTAGGGATTAAATCATTATCTCTCCAGTGTTTGGGGATTTGAAACAATGCTTGTACATCATCAGTAGGATTTTATCCGAAAGCATACAATCAACAATTATGAGTATTTCGTTTTCGTCATCCTCCTTCCAACATTTACTAACAATAGTGTGATAAAGAAGGTGAAGTGGAAAAGCATATGTTTGTGATTTGCAAATGTGATAGATGAGTGAATATGAAAGATTGATTCAAAGCATGCATAATCATCTCATTAATAAAACCAGATACAGATAACAATGTTTAAAGCATACAATACTTAAACAGACAAGAACAAATTACAAAAGTGCGGAATGGTAAAAATGGCATAATGATTGCCTTCATTCAACGAAACGGGACTTCATCTCTTGATTCACTATCGAGCTGGCTTCATCAGGAACTACTCTGCTTGTTCAGGTTGGTGAGAAGCTTTATCTTCGAGCTTCACTCGACTCTGCATGCGTTGGCATGGGATTTGTTGCAACATTTGGCCTAACTGGTGTGAAGGTAACTACCTTACTGTCAATCAGGTCTTGGACTTTGTGTTTTAAAGCCTTGCAATTCTCCACTGTGTGCCCTGGGGCACCCATGTGATACTCGCAGTGAGCATTGACGTCGTAGCCTGGTGGATATGGCGGAGTTACAGGTGTTAGCTCCTTCAAAACAATTGATCCATCCTTTAGCAGGTAGGGAAGGATCTTGCTGTATGGTACTGACAAAGGATCGAAATGTCTTTCTGGCCTCCTTGCCCTCTGTTGGTTAGGTTGACGTTGTGGTGGAGCACGTTGCTGTTGATTCTGATGTTGTTGTTGATAAGCTGGCTTTTGATAAGGCTGCTGATATTGTTGTTGATAGGGTTGCTGATATGGTGGTTGATATGGTGTTGGGATGACAGCGGCAACCTAATGATAAGGAATAGGAGCATATGGACGTGCCCTATATCCTCCTCCTTCCATTATGGCATTGGTCTGCCCTTCTGGCTTCTTTGGGAGATTAGGATACGGTTTCTTCATCCCTCCTGAAGCACTGACGGTGTAACACCCTTCTAAATACCCCAAAATATTTAATTTAAAATAATAACCTATCAATCAGAGTAATTATGCCCCGAAGGGTGTCACACAATCATTTCACAACATTTATCAAAACATCCTGTCATGCTCATTTATTTATCAAATAAAACAGTTGCATAATACGCAGCGGAATAGAATTCAACATCAGCATGAGACATGTAACACCATACATGTAAACTAATTCAACAATTTCCAACAATACAATGAAAAGGTTCCCTCCCGATGTTACATCTACCAGAGCATGACCCATAGGACACTACTATAGACTCCAAGCGTTAGCTTCTATTCAACTCATTTCTCGTTACCTGAAAAATAGGTTGTAAGGGTGAGTTCCTCAATCAATATAATAAGCATTATAGAACAACATGTAATGCTAAGTAAATAACACATCAATTCACCCTAACCAGACTACGCATTCAGCAACGGCAATATCCGTCCAAACATCATATTCAACAATAATATATATCATATGTATAATCCTCAAACCATATTCAACACCAACAACACAACACAACGATTTACTCACTAATTCCTCACAATGGGAATTAGCTACAGCCCCACAGGCTATGCCATGCATTCATTATGCAATGAGACTCCATGAAATGCGGTACCGACTCTTCTCGAACATATAGTTCAAGCTCACCGATCAAATCCAGATACGGCTACTAAGCTCACTAGTCCCACTCATTGAGATCTAATGCCTCACTCACTAATTCCTCACCATGGGAATTAGCTACAGCCCCAAAGGCTAGACTATGCACACTAATCATCTAGTATGCAAACATCAACAACAATTCACAACTCACTAATTCCTCACCATGGGAATCAGCTACAGCCCCAAAGGCTAAACTACGCATGCTAATCACCTAGCAATACAACATCAACAACAACTCAAGAACAGACACATGCTCGCACTCTACGCCATCGAATAGTCTATTCACAACTGCATACATTCACAACATCATGCATAATATATACATTCACCGCATCATATACATCATTATACATCAGCAATATTTCATCACATAAGCATGTCAGATTATGCCAAACAACAACCACAATATTAGTACATTTCAATATTGCACATACTGCTCAAAACAGCGGGAATTTATCCCTATTACACCATAGGCAACATAGGCCAACCCTCAATTAGGTACACAACAATTAAAACAACAATTTTTCACTTCTGCAACAGTGTTAACCGGTTAACGCCCTGGGTTAACCGGTTAACGCAGGCAAAACTCACTTTCTGGCAAAACGCAACAGTGTTAACCGGTTAACGCCCTGGGTTAACCGGTTAACGCAGGCAAAAACTCAATATTTTCACATTTCAATACAGTGTTAACCGGTTAACACCCTGGGTTAACCGGTTAACGCAGACCAAACAACAATTCCTGCGCTAACACACGGCAGAATGCAGAATTCCGCCGTTGGAGGACTTCCGGACCTCCGATTCCGATTCCGTAAAAAGCTATACGATCGGAAAATCATTACTCACACAAATACGGATTTAATTTCAACTTTCAGCACAGTTCATCCAACATCATTTCAACATTTACAAATCCCAATTAGGGTCAAATTAACGGCTTATCACTACCCATGACATATTATCCCAAAATACCCATTAATCGACGATAAACCCCCCTTACCTTAACGATCCGGCAGAATCTTTGAGCTTCAAGCTTTCGTTCTCCAACCTTTGCTCTTCAGCTCCTCTTCTCTGCCCTTTTTCCCTTTTCTCTCACGATGCTTCTCTGTTCTGTTTTCACGTGAAATGCTTTTCCAAATGAGAACTTTTCCTTATTCCAACATATATATACTTTCCAATAATAATAATCCAAAAATAATAATAATAAAATTTCCAATTATTTAATTAAATTAATAATTAAATTATTAACTCAATTCAAATAATTATTTTATTATTATCGGGGTGTTACAGACGGCGTAAGGTAGCTTTCCTTTTCTGATCTGACTTTCAATTTGTTCTCCCACAGAGACAATCTCAGAAAAAGTCGGGAAGCTGGAGCCCACCATATTTTCCATGTATTGGGTATGCAGAGTTCCTATAAACATATAAATTAGCTCTTTGTCAAGAAGAGGAGGTTGGACACGAGCTGCTAGCTCTCTCCACCGCTGGGCGTACTCCTTGAATGACTCATTGTTGCGTTGAGTCATGTCTTGCAGCTGTGTGTGATTGGGTGCTAGATCAGTATTGTACTGGTAATGCCTAAGGAAGGCTTCAGCGAGATCTCTCCAAGATTGGACCTGACCTCTCTCTAGCTGCATATACCACTCCAAAGATGCCCCACTAAGACTATCTTGGAAGTAATGAATCAGGAGTTGATCATTACTGATGTGGGCAGCCATCTTGCGGCAGTAAGCTCAGAGGTGAGTTCTTGGGCAACTAATCCCTTTGTACTTGTCAAAGTCTGGGACTTTGAATTTTTGCGGGATCACCAAACCTGGTACCAAGCACATGTCGACAGCGTCCAAACCGGGAGTAGTGTGAACTTCCAAGGACTTGAATTTCTCTTCCAGAGCATGTAGTCTCTCAACAGCTGGGTCCGGGAGATCTCCAACAACAGGTTTGGCTGGTTGTGGCATGAAGAAGGCGTCATATGGATCTTCATCACCTATCACAGATCCGTGTCGAGCAGATACAGCAGAATGCTCGTGGGGTTTTATATTGTCCATTGGGATCAGAATAGGGGTCGGTCCTCCTCTAGGCTGGGCAAGATTACCATTAAGGTCAGTCTCTCCAAGGATGCTAAGCAATGGTGATCCAAATTGAGCAGCAACTCTTTTGGCTTCGGCGCTAGTCTCGGCATCCTTCTCCTTCTGGGCTAAGAGCAACATGGTCTCAAGTAAATGATCCATCTTTGCCTGTATGGAGTCAATGTCTGTCCTCATCGAAATTTGGTTGGCTTCAAGCTGTTCGAGTGTCATCTTGTAGTTGCGGCGTGTCTCGTACCGGTGTCGAGTAGTCAGCGTTTACTGGACAAAGGGTAGAATATGGTGTAAGCTTTTGTTTCTGGAAGATGAAATGCAATGCATGTTTATGATATGTAAATGCATGAAATTGTGCCATGTTTTTCGGTAGAGAAATACCAATATTCAAGATCAATCATGCGTTGTGTACATTAGGATAGCAGGAGGAAGAAGGTTTCTCTGATTAGAAATTCCCAAAGGTAGGTTCTAAAGTTATGTTTTCAAGGAAGG
Source organism: Lathyrus oleraceus (assembly GCF_024323335.1). Lineage (NCBI taxonomy): Eukaryota > Viridiplantae > Streptophyta > Magnoliopsida > Fabales > Fabaceae > Lathyrus > Lathyrus oleraceus. Next base: position 253,099,469 of record NC_066582.1, on the reverse strand, counting down.
AACTTAGACTCACGGATCAAGTTCAAAACTTCCTCGCAATGGTGGGCTAGCCACATCGTGATGGGAGTTCTGAAATGGTCTAATCTAAGTGGGATTCTCGTATTGTTCGAACAGGGTGTAGACCCTTCGGTTCAATATTACATAATCACCGATCATGAAAACAAAACTTGGGTTTAAGGCGAGGTCCCTAGAGTCACGGATCGTATTTAGAACCTCCCCACAATAATGGGCTAGCCATATTGTGATGGAAACTCCAAATAGATCTACTCTAGGTGGAGTCTTCGTATTGTCCCAATGAGGTGTACACCCCTTGGTTCAATACTACACAACTCCGGGTTCTAAGTTCTTCTCGAAGCTCGGGTATGGAGCTTATCTCACAACATACACCATGTCCATATCAAAGCATCAAGACAAATTACATACAACACAAATAATCAGAGTAAAAAAGAGAGAAATAAACACGGAAGAAAAGAATATCTTCCAACAGTCATAGCAAAATCAGACTAAGTTAGGCTAGACTCTCTCTTGCTTGGAGCAGGGTCCCCAACAGAGTCGCCAGTCTGTCGCACCTCGAAAAAATGCGATCCCTCGCGATGGAACGCGGAAAAATGTTAGTTTGAACAAAGTCGCCACCGAACTTTATTCATTCCAATGAAGGAATAGGAAAATATCGAGAAAACCTCTAAGAAAAAGGAATCATGGTCGTCGCAACCATATTCGGGTTCGGGAGTCGATTACGCAAGGGGAAGGTATTAACACCCTTTACGTCGGTTGTACTCAACATGAACCTTTTAGTCTGATTTTTCTATTTTGACTGTTAATTGAATATTATTCGCTTGCTTCGAGTAGTTAGAGTTTGATGATAGATATGGATGAAGACCTCATGAGGGGGAAATGAGAGGTTTTTTATTAGTGTGCTCGCGAAGATACAACAATCTCCTGCCTACATATCCTTATAGTGCAATAAGAAAATCAGAGCATTCGTAGTTCGGGCTACTACGAATATTTGGTGTGTTTTGTTTGATGAACGACTGTGTAGGTCGGAGTTCTAACGGCTAAACGCTTGCTTGTCTACTCTCGGTGGAGGCTCTAGCATTGGTTTGTTGTGCACATTAGAAAGGACTTACAATGTTCTTTTGAAAAGGGTTTTGGTCACGCGGGGGTGACGAGTTGAATTGATGTGTTTGGATGTTTGATTGGTTTCGATCGCACGAGGGCGAGAAGTTAGGTTTGATTTGTTTGAGATGTTTTTGAAGAACGACGAAAGATTGAGCAATGTGGTGCACACCAATCGTCCAATTCTTTCGAGGAATAATAAGGTGAACGCCTTCCACTCCTTTTTCGTTCAAATTATTTTGAAAGTTTGTTTGTGGATGTTGAATGTGCACGGTAGTGAGGCGTACGCCTCCTACTTGCTTATTCAAAGAATAATGAGGCGTGCGCCACTTATTCCCTTATCCAAGTTTATTTAGCGTATTTTAGTCGGAAGTCGATGATTTGTGTAATATGGCGAGCGCCAATTATTCAAATAATCGAGAGACTGTGAGGCGTACGCCTCCCATCTTTTATCATCCGAAGTTTAATTTATAAAAGGTAATGTTCTTAGATGTCGTATTTGATTTGCGAAAATAGTTTGAATTTTGAATTAGTAGGTTTTGAAGAGTCGATGATTTGAGCAATGTGGCGTACGCCAATTATTCAAATAATCAAGGAATGTCGAGGCGAACGCCTCCCATTCTCTAATTGAGGTTTAAGTTATATAGCTTATTTTGAAACGATGTTTGATATAAAAGGTGATTTGAGTTTATTCGATTGTGGTTTTCATTTGATGACGAAGATTCGAGCAATGTGGCGTACGCCAATTATTCGAATAATCGAAAGATAATGAGGCGAACGCCTCCTATCCTTAATTATCGGGAATAATTAAAAGAATTTGGAATTTGTAGTTGATTTGAGAGAAATGATTTGAAATGTTATGGTTATGGTTTTTTTCAAAACTATAAATTATATTTAATTTTGAAAAGTAATTTGAATTGGTATTTGGTTAAAGTTTAAACTTGATGACAAAGATTCGAGCAATATGGCGTACGCCAATTATTCGAATAATCGAAAGATAATGAGGCGAATGCCTCCTATCCTCTTATTATCGAAAATTTAGATTTTAAAAGGAGTTTAAAATTTGTATTAATTAAAAAAAGATGTGATTTTTTAAAAAATAATTTGAATATGATGGTTGAAGTTTAAAATGATTTGAATTTAGAAATTATATTTAATTTGGAAAAAATGATTTGAAATTGGTATTTAAGGTGTAATCGGGTAAAACAATTAAAAATAACGATACAATGAAAATAAATCATTTATGTTTTTACTGCTTCCACTTATTAAGGCAATAATACATAGTGATTGTGTTTATAATAAAAAAAAACCAAAAACAAGCTGTATTAAAATATGGGCTTAAAAAATAGTGTCGATCCCGCAAGCCACATCCGATTTCAAAATGCGATGGAATAAATGAGCATTAAACGAAATGGTACTGTAATGAATGCTAAACAAATCAATTTTAAAGTGCAATGGATTAAAGTAGCAGCATCAAGCACTACTGCAATATCCAAACCAACATGAACACAAATTAATTTTCAAATACTATGGATTAACAGAGCATCACACCAAATGTTACTGTAATATCCAAACCAACATGAACACAAATTAATTTTCAAATGCCATGGATTCAAGAAGCAGTACAAGCATTAATATCCTAATGAATTTTAAGCAAAAACTAATCAATCTAAACATCATCCTCAGCTTAAACTCTCAATCAATTTCCAAAAGCAATAGATGCACAATCCAAATAATCAAAAGCACAAGAATAATGTTCATCATACTAGTTTCCACAACCTATGATTGCAATAAAATTGAAATTTGAAACATACAACAACACAAAACCACCACCCACGCACGGAAGCTAAACTAGAATCAAATATCAGCAATAATAGTGCAACAAACAAATATATATAACAACCGCGCCGAGTTGAAATTTATAACAGCTTTGCAGCAACACACGCATGATTAGATCCAATTAAAACACCGTAATGGATACGTTTGGAAGAACTCGAAATCGTTACCGAAACGTGAATTTCCACTGCTACAAGCTGCCGCTACAAGTTGCTGATGCGTTTGTCGTTGCTGCTAGCTTTTGACCGTCGAAACAAGCGATGGTTTCCCAAGTCCATCCATAACTTTGGTCCCGACTCGCATACCTCCGCTTCGATTTTCGCCTCTTAACCTTTTTTGTACTGAAATTGGCGGAGCAATTCGTTCTGCAAAATAGAAAAAACAATTTGCAACCAGATTGAATATTTGAACAAAAACCCACAGTGATAACTCGCAAAAGGTTGGTTGCGAGTCAGTTGATTGAAACGAAGAGATGTTGGATAGAGATCCGGTGGTGGAGAGAAGTAAAAAGGAGTCGCGATAACGAGTAGAAGAAGGTGAACGACGGAGGATTTAGGTCACGATGATGGTTGTGTAACGGAGGGTAGCGCGGAGGCGGTGCGGTGTCATTGAAGGAGAGGGGTTTTCGTTCGGTGGTTGGGGGTTCGCGTGGTGGTTTTCGGCGGATGGAGAAGGGTTTAGACGTGAAAATGGAGATTATTGTGGGAAGGGTGTTACGACGTTGTGGGTCGATGGTTTCGATTTTGACGGTGGAAGATTTATGAGGGTGTTAGGGTGGAGGCGCGACGTTGGTTTGCGGAGGGTTTAGTGATGAAGATGGTGTTTGTATGGTGTTGAGGGGGATGAACGGTGAGGAAGATTTGGTGTTGTTGTTGGTGGTGGGTGAAGGTTGGACGGCGAAGATGAAGAAGAAGAGAGAATGTGAGGTCGCGTGAGGGTGGAGAAAGGGAAGTTGATGGCTGAGGAAGAGGACGATGAACATGTTTTTTTTTCTTCTCTCTCTTCGTTTTTCAGCCTTAATTATGAGAGAGAGGGGGGTAATGGTAGGTAGTGGTGGATCTTCCCTTGTGAGTTTGTGAGAATGGGAGTCTTAAGAAGGAGAGAGAGATGATAGTGGGAGGTTGGTGAGTAGGGCAGCGTGAGGTGTCACGTGAGAGAGTGAGGACAGTGATAGGTGGCTGCGTGAGACGTGTGAGTGTGGGAATTGTGAGGTGAGTGCTAGCTATCAACTTGCAAGAAAACAAAAAGGAATCCAATGTTATTTACACATTTATTTTATTAACAAATTTTATTATCTATTATTTAAAATTAGTTATTGAAAAATCTTAAACAGTAATTTAACTTGGATAATAGTAATAATAATAAAAATTCTAATTGTTTAATTTGATATTTTGAATAAAGAAATAAAATGATCTGATTAAAAATAGAAATCGAATAAAAATTGGCTCCAAAAAAATAGATCGAACACATTAAAATAATCATCACAAAATGTACTTATTGAAAAAAAATACAGCGTTTCCTCAAATTCTGAAATAAATTTGCACCGGTTAAAAGGTTCAGGCGGGTCGAAATGTAACTGAAACAGCCGCTGAAAAATACAACGAGCACACCAGGTTAAACTGTATGAACCGTAGATTAATAATACTGGCGTCTGTGATTTTAATTTTGAAACTTTTTTTTACCCGCTGATTTTGCACATTCTTGAGGAACAAATTAACCGATTTGTCTATATTCTCAATAAATTCATCTTGACTGATTTTTTTAGGTATTATTCGTGATGAAATGTATGTTATGTTGTGCATATGATGCAAATTAAAAATGAAATCAATTCTATGAAAATTTAAATATGCCCGGACAAAATTGGGGTATGACAAAAAGGACTTGGCCAATGCCAACATTTTGAGACCAAGTTATTGTGAATTGAGCATTCATATGATGCAAGCCTTGGACTCCATTTGATTTCATCTGTTACTCTATCTTGGTACTAATTGTTATTTTGATCCCGTGTCTAATTCTTTGTTCTGAGTGATCAAGGAATATGTCATATGGTACATGAGAAGACAAAGAAGACTGCTAGCTATGGGATTTGCTTGCTTTGATATGGCTATCTTTATTTGATGCCTTGATCTTCATGATGTATGATCTTTCTAATTGCTTGATTGGTTATTGCTTGATTTAAAGTCCAAAGGGAAAGTGGGTTTTCTATATGACATTTTTATCTGTTGGATTGCATCCCATTGGTCAGATCTTTTCAACTCTTAACTTTTAATTTTATGCTTAGGATAGTCTCTTCATCTCCTCCCACTTCTTAAATTTCAAAATCTCTCCCCCTTTTCAAAAAAATTCTTTGCTTGTGATTTCAAACTTAGACCTTTTTTCAAATAGAATCTTTGGCCTTATGCCATTGAATCATCAAACTCTTTCTTAAATCAAAATTTGTAAATAAATCTAATCATATTGACTTAAAATTTCAAAAGACAAAAAGAACTAACAACTTCATTCAAATTTTTTGGCCTTTTGTTCCCCTTTTTTAACTTACACTTTTGATTAAAAGCAATTCACTCATTTTGAATTTGTTACCACGAACTATGAGGTTTTGATCCCTCGTTTTTATGTTGGTACGTAGGCACAAGTCCAAAGGTCTTGTCAAACGCAAAAATATAATCAATTAATTCTTTTATCATCCTCACACTCTATTTTTCTCAAACATCTTTTATACTAAAAAACACATACACACATAAAAAAGGGCTCCCTAGTGTTGGAAATCCCCTAAAACCTATGGAGAATTTCAATCAATCTTGATGAACAAGATTGTTATTACCCACACAATAACAACGAAAAGAGAAGAACAACAGAGAAAGAAAGAAAGTAAAGAACAATGAAGGAGAAAAGTAATAAAATTCTGCAGAGTTTCTCTCTGCTCACAAAATGTGGAAAACTTGTTATTCACTTTGCAACTGCAAAATACTGTGAATACAATATGTTGTGAATACTCTATTCACTTCTATATGAAAATAAGGGTTATTCCCTCTATTTATATATTTAGGTTAACTTGGACCTCAAGCCAAAGCCCAAAACTATAAAAGCCCAAAATAGCTAACACTACTTAACATACTGGGTGGTTGGACACTTCCTTGCTTTGTCAAGCAACCTGTTTCGACACAAGGAATTACAATTCAACACACCACCTAATTCATTGTGTCTAAGCTATCTACATTCATAATAGCTCTTAGCCTTCTGAACACTTCGACCTGCACTCCATTCGTCGTGATGTCTGCAATCTGATTCTCAGTTCTGTAGTGTTCCACATTCATCCTCCCATCTGCTACCTGCTCTCGAAGATAATGGAACCTCATATCGATGTGCTTTCTTCGACCATGTGCTATCGGATTCTTCGCCAGATTGATAGCTGACATGCTGTCGATCTTCATGGTAATTTCTCCATGACTCTTCGCTGTTATCTCTTCGACCAGACTCACCATCCATATTGCTTGACATGCACAAAGAGAAGCAACTATGTGTTCTGCTTCGCATGACGATCACGCCACTACTGGCTCTTTTCTCGAACTCCAAGCAATTGTTGCACCACCTAGCATAAACACATAACCAACTGTGGATTTTTTATCCTCAGCATCACTACACCAACTTGAGTTCGTGTATCCCACTATTTTGAATTCTTTTCCTTCATCAGCTGCAGGAAACAAAATGCCATAGTTGAGAGTTCCTTTCAGATACCTCAGTATCCTCTTTGCCGCTGCTAGATGTGATACCTTTGGCTTCTGCATGAACCTACCCACCATACCTACACTGTATCCTAAGTTAGGCCTTGTGTGACAAATAAGTCTTCTGTATTGGGTTGGATCGACATCATTTTCATCTAAATCTTTCTACAGTTATAATTTGGGTTCAGTTGGAGTCGAAGTTGGGTTACAATCTTGCATCTCAAATCTCTTGAGAATTTCGCCTGCATACCTTCTTTGATGCATCATCAAACCTCTACCACTCTTGTAGAATTCGATGCCAAGAAAATAGGAAATGTCACCTAGATTTGACATTTCGAATTCCTTGTTGAGATCACCTTTGAAGTCTTCGATCTCCTTCTTGCAGCTACATGTTATCAACAGGTCATCAACATAGAGGCATAGTATAAGCAATTCACTCTTGCTTCTTCTTACATATACTCCATGTTCAGATTTGCACTTCACGAATTCCTTCTCCCTTAGAAAGCCATCTATCTTCTTGTTCCAAGCTCTTGGAGCTTGTTTAAGTCCGTACAAGGCTTTATGCAGCCTGTACACCTTTCTTTCTTCGCCATGTTTCATAAACTTCTTCTTCTAAGGGGCCATTAAGGAATGCACATTTCACATCCATCTGACACATCTGCCAGTTGTTCATGTTTGCTAGACCAACCACCAACCTGATTTTTTCGATCCTAGCAACAGGTACAAAAACTTCATCGAAGTCGATTCCTTCTTTCTGAAGAAATCCTTTCGCCACAAGTCTCTCCTTGTGCCGAGTCACTTCTCCTTTTGGATTCACCTTCACCTTATATACCCACTTCACATCGATTTCCTTCTTGTCTTGGGGAAATTCGACAAGTGACCAAGTGTTGTTGACTTCGATTGACTTCAGTTCTTCATTCATTGCTTTCATCCACTTTGAATCTTTCAATGCCTCAACTGCATTGACAGGTTCGACATATGCGTAGAAATCATAACGTAACAACTAACCTTCTTCATCGACCACATCATCTGATGTAATCACACATTCTTGCAATCTTGCATGCATGTGTCTTGTTCTTTGAGGTCTGCTTGTACTTGCTTCACCTCTGACTTCTTCCTGTCGAACTTCTCTTTCGACTTCACTAGCTGGTTCATCACAAAAGATTCTCACTGAATCTTTCTTGACATTCTCAGTTTAATGATATTCTATAAGCTCATATATGATCATGTCCCTGCAGATCACCACCTGCTTATTTATTAGGTCGAACAACTTGTATCCTCCAGTCGAATGATATCCTATCAGGATCATCTGACTCGACTTGTCATCAAGTTTTCTTCTCAACTGATCTGGCACATGTCTATGTGCTATAGATCCAAACACCCTCAGATGGCTCAAGCTAGGCTTGACACCAGACCAACATTCTTCTGACGTGATTCCTTCTAGCTTCTTCGTCGGACATCTATTCAGGATATATGTCGCAGCCGACACAACTTCTCCCCATAATTCTTTGGATAGATGCTTTCCTTTCAACATACTTCTAACAATATTCATAATGGTTCTATTCTTCCTTTTTGCGACTCCATTCTGCTGTGGAGTGTATGGTGGCACCACCTCATGCATAATCCCTTCTTTCACACATAATTCATCGAAGTCTTTCGACACATATTCTCCACCACCATCAGTCCTCAAAATCTTGATCTTTCGACCGCTCTGTCTTTCGACCATAGATTTAAACTTGGAAAATACCTCGATCACTTCATTTTTCTTCTGGATCACGTAAGACCACAATTTTCGACTGAAATCATCTATGAATGTAACAAAGTATTTGTTACCTCCAATAGAATCCACCTGGAGAGGACCACGTACATCAGAGTATATGACTTCAAGAATTGCCTTCGACCTGCTTCTCGCATCCTTACTGAAGTTGTTCTTATGCTGCTTTTCCTGCAAACATTCTTCACACACTACGTTTGGAATGTCGATTTCTGGTAATCCTGAAAGCATATTTATTCTCTTTAAATCTCGGATGTCCTTGAAATTGAGATGGCCAAGTCTGTAATGCCATATCCATTCATCTTTGTTGGCTGCTGTTACAAGGAACTTATGCTCCATCACATTTAGTTCAATCTTGAAGGTTCTATTCTGAGACATTGGAGCCTTCAAGATCAACCTTCCATTTAAGTCGAGAACTCTCATCACTTAGTCTTTGATCGACACCTTGTAGTTCTTTTCGACCAACTTCCCTATGCTGAGCAAATTACTCTTCATGCCTGGTATGTACAACACATTTGAAATTACTAACCTCTTGTCATCTTTCCTCATAGTCAGAATATCACCAACACCTTCAGCTGCTAGAGTGTTGTCATTTGCAAATTTCACCATGTTCTTCATTGAGGGCTTTATGTTGACAAACCAATCTTTTCTTCCATACATGTGTGATGAGCATCCTGAGTCCAAGTACCACTAGTCCTTGAATCTCTCTTCTTCTCTTGTTGTAACCATCAACAATGTCTCTTCTTCTTCATCTTTCGCTAGCTTTGCATAAGTTTCTTGATTCTTCTGTTTTTCTGGACAATCACTAGAATAGTGACCATACCTTTGACAATTGTAACATTGAATGTGACTTTTTTCTGGCTTTTGACCACCACCTCTTCCTCTACCTGCAACACCACCTCTTTGGTTGCCTTGGTTCCAGGGTTTTCTCTAATTCGACCAGTTTCCTTCTTGCTGATTTCAACTAGTCGAATTGTTGTAACCTCCTCTTCCTTTGTTGCCATTCCAACTACCTTTTCCTTTTCTTTCTTTTGCTGATTGAGCCTGCAAAGCCATATCACTTTTCGAATTTCCTACAGCTCCTTCATCCATTTTTTATTCATGAGATTCAAGCGTCCCTTGAAGCTCTTCCTTTGTTAGTTTTGATAGATCTTTCGACTCTTCTATGGCTACTACCACGTGGTCGACCTTTGGAGCCAACGAACTCAAGATCTTTCCAACAATAGATCTTGATGTCAATACTTCTCCACATACCTTGATTTGATTCACGAGTTTCGTAACCTTGGTGAAGAAATCATTTACGCTTTCACTGTCTTCCATCTGAAGCAATTCATACGTTCTTTTGTGAGTTTGTACCTCACCTCTTTCACATTCTCCGCGCCTCCAAACGATTTCTCCAGAATTTCCCATGTTTCTTTCGCTGACTCTGCATCACTAACCTTTTCAAAGTTATCTGCATTAACACATTGATGGATTATAAAGAGAGCTTCATAATCTTTCTTCTTCAATTCTTTATGTGCAGCCTTTTCTTTATCCGTCGCGGCTTCTGCAAGCGTTGCTACTCCTTCCTTCACAAGATCCCAAAGATATTGATAACATAACACAACCTTCATCTGCTTGCACCAATTCTCATAATTGGTGCTCTTGAGAATTGGAAGATTTGCTGGAAAATGCCTGTTTGGATGATTCGTTGCCATGGTGATTTTCTTCCCACAAATTGGTTAAACTGAAGCTCTTGATACCAGATGTTGGAAATCTCCTAAAACCTATGGAGAATTTCAATCAATCTTGATGAACAAGATTGTTATTACCCACACAATAACAACGAAAAGAGAAGAACAACATAGAAAGAAAGTAAAGAATGATGAAGGAGAAGAGTAATAAAATTCTGCAAAGTTTCTCTCTGCCTACAAACTTTGGAAAACTTGTTATTCACTTTGCAACTGCAAAATACTGTGAATACAATGTGTTGTGAATACTCTATTCACTTTTATATGAAAATAAGGGTTACTCCCTCTATTTATAGATTTAGTTTAGCTTGGACCTCAAGCAAAAGCCCAAAACTATAAAAGCCTAAAATAGCTAACACTACTTAACACACTAGGTGGTTGGACACTTCCTTGCTCTGTCGAGCAACCTGCTTTGACAAAAGGAATTACAATTCAACACCTAGGAGTACCTAGGACACTTTGGGTGCTAACACATTCCCTCTGTGTAACCAACCCCCTTACCTGTAATCTCTGGCATTTTATTAGTTTTGATTTGAAAACTTCTTATCTTTGGGTTTTGTTCGTACTTTTCCATTTTCCTTTGGAAATAATAAAAGCGCGGTGGCGACTCTTGTTTTATTGACGTTAAGCTTATCTATAGCTTGATGGTCATGAATTTACCGCAACACTTACGCTAGTTGAATAGGAATAAGAGATCATGAGTAGGGGCATATGGAATTAACGTTATGTGCATCGCATAACACTGCTTATACTGGCGGGCTAGGGATATAAATCTTCGAGTAGTGGTTAGTGAATTATTTTGTGAGGGATCAATTATGACAATTTTGTTAATTCGTTGTGAGGTTAGAGTAATAAGATCATTCATACAAGGCATCAAACATCATCAAAAGAGAAATAGGGGACTCTAAACATAACCTATTTGCTTTCGGAATTTTGTTTAAACTCTTATTTACTTTTCGCATTGCAACTCGAAAACCTCAAATTTTAATAGTTTTTATATATTGCACACATTTTATCTTCTTAGAAGCAGTCCATGTTGATTCAATCTTTTTTATTACTACGATATTATCAGCACACTTGCCAATAATTCATCAGGTATCAACAAGTGAAGATTGAGCACTAGAGGCCATGTGGAGTGTTTCATCCGTTAGAGAATCCGGTGTAGAATGCGATATAATTTCTATGGATTCTGTTGTTGGCTTGCCTAGTACTCTTGATGGATATGATTAAATTTGGGTGATCGTGGATCGATTGACCAACTCGACTCACTTTTTACCCATCAATACTACCTAAAAAGCCAATAATCTCGCCAAAATCTTCATTGGAGAAATCGTTCATTTTCACGGTGTGCCGTCCAACATTATATCAAACCATGACCCAAACTTCACCTCTAGATTTTGGAGAGCATTCCATAAAAAAATTGGAACAAATCTGAATTTGACTACAACAAGTCACCTCCAATATGATGGTCAATCAGAGAGGACCATTGAGATCTTAGAAGACAAGTTAAGAATTTGTGTTTCGGATAGCATTGGAAGTTGGAAGGATCACTTGCCTTTAATAGAGTTTGCATACAACAATATATATCATTGTGAATTTTTCTATTGAATTTTTTATAACTACTTACTTGTTTATCCCAAAAAAATACTTTAAAAAAACAAGTCACATATTTATTGTGAATGAACAATATTTATATGTTTAAGAAAAATAAACAAGATTATACGACAACAACTTTTAGCTAAAAAAGTTGGTTTCAATAAAAGAAAAATTTAAGGTAAAACAAATAAAGTTTGTTTTTGGTTGAGTAGCAAACAATAAGTTATGCATCTCCACAAAATTTATAATAACTTATGCTTTCTTGTTTATTGTGCTTTATTACAATTTACTATAATTTCATAAATATTCATGTTTAGTGCAGTGGTTAAAACTGATATGGGTTTTAAAATGGATCCCAAATTCATTAATATGATGGGGGCTTTGTACATGTGAAAATGGTGATAAAAGGTAAGTATGCATATCTTTTTGTTAAAATTGGGTATTGATGTGTAAATTGAGTCTGGCTAGATATTTATTTACGTTAAATTAGATTTAATATATTTTTTAAATAGTGTTCTATTGGTCGCACTTTTATAATTGTTGTTTAAAGTAAAGCGTAACTTAAACTTGAGTTTAGAAACCGTAGCTTTTCTCTTAGACAACGTTTTAGAGTGTGGCCTAGCATTAAACCGTTGTTTAAACTAACACGATAAACTGTGGTTTGTTCACAAATTTTAAACAAACGGTCCCCTATGAAAATAGGAAACTCTGTGTATTCCACGTGTGGAAAACCATCCCTAAAAACCTTAGATTACGGTTTTTCTAAACTCAATTTTGTTGTGGTGTTGATACAACAAGTAGATAATTTGGTAGAATAGTGTATTTTCATATTTTGAACTTGAATTAGATTTCCTTCTGTTCATCCCACATTTAGAGGACAAAATATCTCTAACTATAGAAAAATTGTAACACCCCAACTTTCTAAGTTATCTATAAATTTTGTGTGTAATGTTATTGCTTTTTTCTTGTTTGTCTGGTTGTGTTTCTTTTTTATTATTTGTTGTTCTTTAGCACTTCTTGTGCTTTTGTTGTTTCTGTTAGCTTTCTTATTCTCCAAATATATATAAATCTGATTTGCTATTAAAAAAAAAAATTTAAGTATATCAATAATGTCATATTTTAATTATTTATTTTATAAATAATTACAGTGACTAACTTTGTTATATTTATATTTTCTTTGGTGTGATAATTGAATAAAATTGATTGTGTTTTAGTAAGTAACATTATGTGTTTAAATTATTATATATATGTAACTATTCTAATAATTGTTTAAATTTTATTTTATTTTAGTATGAATATTTTAGAAATAATATTTTCCTTGTAATAAAATAAAATAAAATAAGTCTGTATATTTTGTTCAAATGATAAGTTCGTATAATAATTATGTTTTATTTGTTTCAAATTTTAGCTATAATATTACCTCTCTAAAAATAAATTTTTCCACCATTGTTGAACTTCATACTTTTAGTTTGTTCTTCTTAATTGTAACACTAATTTGAGTGAAATCAACTCTGGGCTCATTAAGATAGTTTTAACCCGTGAGCGATAATTGAATATATGTGCAAATCTGGAAGTGTAAGATTAAATTATGAACTAGAAACTTTATTAAAAATTCTTGATTAATTTAATTTATTTAGAATGTGCGATAATTGAGGTTATGGTAAAATTTTGTATTTAATTTTGTTCATGTATAAAATGTTATAGTTATCTAATTATCATGACTATTCGAAAATTTATATCATCGTGAGCTAATTATATGTCATGAATGAGTATATGTGATCATTTTTCATAATGATGCACTAGGGATTATATTGCAAATACGATTGATTTTGTGGTAGTACTCGGTGTGCTGGTTTATGAATTGATTTACGTATATCTATGTTAGGTGATGTGTGACTATACCAAGTACATAAAAATAGTGTAAAAAAATATTGAATTTGATGTGATAAAATTGAGATGTTATGACAGTTTGATTTGAAGAATTATTATTTGTAAATATAATTATTTTTTAAATTAATTTGATTATAATTGGGATGTTATAATGTTATCATTTTTTTATGGATTAAGATAAAAAAATATAAATAATTTTGATATATATATATATATATAATATATATATATTATATATATATATATATATATATATATATTATATATATATATATATATATATATATAATATATATATATATATATATATATATATAATATATTAAAGGTTGTTTGAAGGTATTATGATGATGTATGAATGACATATATGATGTTGTGAAATTAAGGAGTAAAAGTATTTGATTGTTCTCCCTAAATGATTAAATAACGATGGTTTCTATCTATACTGAAGATGGTACTCTAAAGGAGTAACATAGGCCAACGAAAGGAATGACTAGACGTTAGGGTTTTTGAAGTGATAATTACTTTATCACCATATAGTGAGGACTTAACAAGCCTAATCGTCGTTAAAGAAGTAACTAACTTATAGGGTTGTGTAAGACCCCAATTTTTGTCCCTAAGATCCCTCATGGCATCATAACATTTCATTTGCATAGCCTCGAGGATCACAAGCATCTTGGTTCCCTCTGCCTTTGGGTGGGACCTTCTGTGAGTTGGGTTGAGATCACCAAGCATGCTTGAATTGTATATCATTACTTTTCTCATTTTGTTTACTAACCAAAAGCACAAAATATGTCACTAACATTTTTGTTTGTAGCTTGAGCAATCACAAGGTCCAAAGCATCTAGGAGATCATTGGTACAAAGACATGGTCAAGAGGAGATGATAGCAAGCCTGACAATGGTTCCCAAAGCTCTCATCCATCAAATATGCCTCCCTAGTACCTCAATGCATCATTTTGATCAAAGCAAGTCAAAGGGTTTGAGGTCTTGTTCTTCAGAGAAACCCTAATTCATTTGTGCATCATAATGCCTTGCTCATGAAGCAACCTCAGCCCATGGTCAAATACAATCAAGGGAAGTTCTTTAATTCATCATTTCATGCATATTTGAACTTATTTGAGTATCCTCAATCATCAATTCATCAAGGTATGAGCCATGGACTTGAGAAGTTGATCAGTCAATTCATCTGACTATTTTGAAATGCACTAAGACCTAACGTTTTATGTGTTGGTCAAATTGAGATGGTTCCAAAATCAAAAATGTTCTTAAGGATAATATGAACAACTTTCATGTTAATTCAAAATTGATTTGAAGCTTGGAAGGCCATCTGCCATTCCAATATATTATAGGTCATTTTGACTAAAACCCTAATTGTGGGTCACCTTACCAGGGACATAACTCATTCATTTTGTATGATATTAAGGTGGAATAAAAATCATTGGAAAGCTTAAGATGTCTTCTTCAAATGTTATGTTGAACAAATTTTCAAAATCACAAAGGAAATACATGTGATAATACAAGACATTAAAGGTTCTTTTTGACCAAAGGCATTAAAAGTAAAAAAAAGTCCAACTTCAAGTGCCCATAACTCTTTCATCAAAAATCCAAATGATGCAACATTTAAGTCCATTTTGATTGTCTTGAAAAGATATACAACTTTGATGTTGGAGATTTTTCCATTTGTGGCTTGCGTCATCAAAACAGAGGGACTTGAAAATTGGCCAATTTTAGAAATCTTGCCTTGACATGTCATACACCTTGCACTTTAAACTCAAATTTCATAAATTTCCACACTTCAAATGGATTTTTGCTCAACATAACAATTGTTCCTTACATCAAGGCCTTTCCAACCATTACTCACATGATCATGTTTGGATTTTTTCATTGGGACTTTCGAAGAGATGAAGGTTTAGGTACAAATGAGGAATTCACTTGAAATCTTGGTACATAAGCAATTGCCTTGCAAGTCACACGTCCAATTCCATTTGGCTGATGCTCAAAATTCATTTGGCATTGTTTTTGGGCCTTGTGCATGATCATGCAAGCCCATGCAATGAAGCTCCACATGCCAAGCACACGGATTGATCACACTTTCCTTGCCACTTCCTCTATAAATAGAGACCCCATTCCATTCATTTCACACGCCTAATTCAACCTGAAATGCTGCAGAATTCTCTCCATATCCATCACTAAAGAAGCAATTCCATTTTTCTCAAATTTTTTCAGATCTAAAGTTCAACTTCATCTGGTTGAATTCTTAGATCTAATGCTTCTAAACCTTCATCATTCATCTCATTGAACTTCTGTTTTAGCAAAGCAAGCAAGGCATCAAGCTCAAGCTACCAGAATTCGAGCTTACATTCCAATTGGTATTTTCTTCGATTCTCATCATCCATGGACCTTTTTGCTTGGATCTAATGTTTTCTGAAGTCCTCACTTGAGAGGCAAGCTAGTGGTAGCTTCAATTTTGCTTTTCCTTGATCTGTATTTTGTATACCCGAATCTTCCACCTCAGATTTCTCAACTTATAGGAATCTTGAGTGTGATTCAAGGTTACAGGGGTGATGTACATCACCCCAGCTTCGTTTTGGTATAAGGATCGTGCATTTCCATGAAGGTTTAAAAACCTGTAAAATTGACCGGAATCTGCAGACTCACCGGAGAAGAAGGTGGCTCCGGTGGCCGCCTGTTGCCAGTTTGAATGTTGGTCGTTGGATGTGATTCCCAGATTCAATCAGGATCCTTGCTTGTTATGACTTTTATTTGTTTTCCATGTGAGTGCATTGACCGTGGATCACAATAGGCGCGCGCCTCTGAATCCTTGGATCTGCCAGCTCAATTAATGAGCTCAGATCCAAGGGCTCTCGTTTTTTGCATTTTCTATTTTCTGGTTTTAATTTCTTTAATTCCAATTACATTCAAAAATCAATATCTCTTTCATTTTTAATCCAAAAATTATGGGACCATTTGCATTAGTCTTCAAATAATTTCTAGTTTCTATTTCTGATTATTAATTATTTTTATTTTGTCATTTGATATTTTTTGTGAATTTTCTCTTTTCTGATTATTTTTAATTCATTTTAAATAGTTTTTGATAATCAAAAAATGCAAAAATATTTTCCTAACCTATTTGAATGATGATTGATCTATGAAAAATATTCTCATCAATTTTTGAATTGATTTGAGATTTATTTGAGATTTTAGTTCAATTAGGTTATTTTTATTCATTTTTAATTGATTAAAACTAGTTTCTGACTTTTAAAAATGCTGAAATTTTTTGTCAAACTTTGTTTGACCTTATTGAACTTGGGATAAATTACTTGGACCTTTCAAGGTTGATTGGAAGTAATTTTGAAGTTTGACTTTCCATTATTTTAATTCAAGTTTAATTAAATATAAAAAGTGGCAAAAATAGTTTATTCATTTCTTGACTCCCAATCTCCATCTCACTTCTGGTTTTGATTGTTTGACCTTGACTTTCAATGTTATTGGTCAACATATGAGGATTGGTACATTGTATTTCATTTAATGCACTTTAATTTTGCCATTTCCATTTCTCTTATCCATCTTCTCCTCCTTCTTCTTCTAGTTCTTTTCTTCTTGATCAATGAGTTGAAGGTTGATAAGTTAGCATTGGTTAGGGAGATTTAATCTTCTTTGATTCAAATATAATTCATCTTGATCAATTGATCAAGTGAATGGCTTTGCATTAAGGATAGGTTATCTTTTAAATCATGCAAAAGGCTTAAACCAATACAAGATCAATTCTCATTTTCTTTTTTTGGCATGACAAGTTTTTGGGACTTGGTTCACTAATCAAGACTCCTAACTTGTGTTTGTTGCCTACATTGTTATTGACCGGCCTTAGATAGTTGTGACTTCTACATAAGTCCAATTACGATTGCTTAGCATAGCGCTAAATTTGCCTTATGGCACACTAACTACTAACACTAACCATTGACAATTAGTATTTACTTTATGCAATTTACTTTTATGCAATTGACTATTCTTGCACATATTATCCATTTGCTTTTCTCTTTGCTCATTTGAGCACATGTTTATGTTAATGCCATTTGCCTTTTGCTCACTTGAGCACATAATTGTGTATATATTATTGTGCTTGTGTTTTTGTTTTGATTGTTGTGGACCAAATGCAAAGAAATGGACTTAGTTTCTAGGACCTTCCCTATGCAAAAAATGGAGAATTGGACTTAGATTCTAGGACCTTCCTTATGCAAAATTGGAGTAAAAGGATCTTAATGATGAAGATGGATTGGAAGGACCAAATTTCTAAACTCACTCTTGTCCATTCTTGTTTTACTTCATGGAACTTTTGATGTGTGTGTTTTTGTGCTAGGAGTTTCCATTTAAGCTTAATTGGAGGACCATTGCCATGTGCATCCAAGTGGAAGATACAAGATACATTGAGGATCTCTTATGAGACTTATTTGATTGCTTATGCTTTGTGGTTGCTTCTTCCAAAGGATGGGAGCTACTTGAATCATCAATATGATCTAAAGAGAGGGACTCCATTATGGTTTTGATTCTTCATCCCTCATCTTTTTGTTTTACTTAGGACTTAGCCCTTCTTCTTAATCTCTCCACTCTAACCCAAGCCAAAAACGTTTGTGCAAACATTTAACCTTTGCTTTCAAACATTAGAAACCTAAGCCTTATGCTTTTGATTTTCAAACTTTTTTTTCACAATACTTATTTTGAATTGAATCTTTAAGTCAACTTTGACTATTTTGTACATACTTCTAATTGGTAAATATAACCCATTCAAATTTCTCTTTGTGGTTCCAATGGCCACTTCTTAATCAAATTTTCCATAACCTTTAGCTATTAGGTTTGAGTTATCTTTGTGGTAGATGTAATACTCACCTATGTCCTTAGTGATGGACAATGAGTCTTCCATGCTTATTATAGGGTTAACCCCTCACTAGCATGTTGAAGCTATCCTCACATGGTGGATTTGTGGTTTGGTTGAGTTTTCTCCCTTTGATAACAAAAGACCTTAAGGCTTTTGGACCAATCAATTCACCAACTTGTTTTGAGATTTTTATCCCGAACTACGAGGTTTTGATCCTAATCTTTTTTTTAAGATGGTACGTAGGCAATGGGTTTATCCATCCAAACACAAAATGTAAATAACTTGTATATTCTCTTCTCATCTCTTCAATCATGTTTGCACAAACAAACTTTCACAAAACAAACAACCTTTGCAACAAGTATGAAAAGAGCTCCCTAGGAGTACCTAGGATGTTTTGGGTGCCTAACACCTTCCCATTACATAACCAACCCCCTTACCCAGATCTCTGTTTCTATTTTACTAGTTTTTGTTAAAACTTTTAGGATTTTGTTCGCTTTCTAACCATTCCTTTGGATAAATAGAAGTACGGTGGCGACTCGACTTTGTATGATTTACCTTGGATTTAGTCAATATCTCTAATGGTAACGAATACCCTGCTACAGAAAAGTGGCGACTCTGCTGGGGACATGTATTTGCCTAGTGGGTTTTGCCAACTTTTCATGCTTGTTGTATTATATTTGTTTCGTGACATATTTTTGTGCAATTTGGGATTACTGTATTGTATGTAATGATTGATTTGCTTGATATTAATTCCTTGTATGCTTGGTGATCTTTGTGAGATGAGTTCTATACCCGGACTCGAGTGCACTAAGGATAGGAGAATGGCGTAGTCTTGTTGACTTGTGTGGAGTTATTCCTTTGCAAGTTGACTTGCAAGTCCATTCACTTGGTGAAGGTTATGTTGGGATCAATAATCTCACACAAGTAAGTTGTGGTTAGACATTACTCTTTCCAATATAGACCTTAGAAGCCAAGGACCTTAGTTTACCAAGCCCATCTTGGCCTATTCTTAGGATGTAGTGCGAAAGTCGTTCAAGTGTAATATTTGATACGATTGTTACGCGATACTACACTCATAAGAGTCTCTCTTGAGAATATTTTTGGAATACGAGTAGTCGTTTCTCCGATAATATCCGAAAGATGGGATGATGACTATGGGAGCCTCTTGTAGAACATGTTTGGCAGGTTTAAACCCTAGTGCACTCCCTTTTGGGTGGTTCTTAACCTAACTCCATGCTCGTGACTTACAACAAACCCTTGATTCATGGTTGATCCGTTCATGAATCCTTAATATCAATGGAACTTGGGTGTTGATAAGGTGTAAACCATAATCCACCAAAATGGATGATTGATATTAAGGATAACATGATCCATCCCATGACCTTTGTTTGGTGTGCTTTGCTTGATCCTTGAGTGTGATTGTTGCATTCATGCATTCATGCATTCATGCACTCATTTGCATCCATATCATCAATAAAGAAGAAAATTTTCAAGGAACTTAAGGGCTTTATTTGCAAAATTTTCAGACATGGAAAGACAAAGAAGGAATACGAAGAAGTACAGCTTCAGACAGCCAGATTTGAAAGAGTTAAGGAATCTGACATCCTATGTATTAGGTCCTTTGGGTTTCAAAGCTCGTTTTGGGAAGCTTCTTCCTCTTCTAACTACTCAGGTGGATGAAGGGTTGATGAGTGTATTGGTGTAGTTTTATGATCCCTTGTACCGTTGCTTCACGTTTCCGGATTTCCAGCTTTTACCTACGCTTGAGGAGTATGCCTATCTTGTGGGTATACCTATTCTAGACCAGTTACCGTTCAGTGGCTTGGAAAGTATTCCTACTTCTCAAGAGATAGCTGACATGTTGCACATAGATGAATCTCTGGTTGGTGCTCATATGACTACCAAATGTGGAATTCAAGGTCTCCCTTCTGAGTTCCTCATTGCTCAAGCTACTATATATGGGAAGGCCATGAGTGAGGATGCCTTTGAAGCCATATTTGTACTTCTCATCTATGGATTGGTATTGTTCCCCAACATCGACAAGTTTGTGGATGTGAACGCTATTAGGATCTTTTCTACTCTTAATCCCGTTCCGACTCTGTTGGGTGATACTTATTTCTCTTTGCATATGAGGAATGCAAAGGGTGGTGGTGCCATTGTGTGCTGTTTGCATTTGTTGTATAAGTGGTTTATTTCTCACTTACCGCAGACGGTCGCCTTCAAGGAGAACAGAGGATGTCTACGGTGGTCCACGAGACTTATGTCTCTCACTAATGATGATAGCTCTTGGTATAACCGTGTGTATGATGGTGTGCAGATTATAGACTCTTATGGTGAATTCTCCAATGTGCCTCTTCTCGGTACATGTGGTGGGATTAACTACAACCCTATTTTGGCACGTCGTTAGCTTGGGTTCCCCCTAAAGGATAAACCTAATAACATTCTGTTAGAGGGTGTGTTCTTTTAGGAGGGTAAAGATCCCCAAGGCTTGAAGGACATAATGGTCCGCGCTTGGCGCAAGATTCATAGGAAAGGAAGGAAAGAGTTGGGTCCTAAGAACTGTGTCGCTTTGGAGCCTTATACTGCTTGGGTGAGGAAGAGAGCATCTGAGTATCTCATGCCTTACGAGTATCCGAGACCTACACCTATGATTATGGCTGGGCCTTCAACCCTCCCTAATCAAGGAGTAGAGGAGTTGAGAGACGAAGACCGTTCACGTGCTTGGATCCGTGAACGCGAAGAGTTGCTTCAGCAGATTAGAGAGAAGGACGCTTTGATCGAGTTCCTCGAACATCAGGTTATTGATGATCCTGATGATGCATGGACTTCTCTACTTCCTCAGTCTTCCAAGTTTTGGAAGAGGAAGTATGATCGACTCGCCAAGGAGAAGGCATATATGGAGGCAGCCTACGAGAGAGAGGTGAAGAGGCTTCGTGCATCCTATCTTCCTGTGTCCCGAGCTTTAGATGATTGTTTCTAGGGATCCATAGGATGATTATTTTCCTTTTCTCTTGTGTATGATTGAAAATGTTGTACTTCTTTTCCGTGATATTATTTGATGAGATATTTCCATACGTAATAAATGTTTAGTATTTCCAAAATTTGCGAATAAAACCATAGAGTTCCTTTGAAATAAAAAAATAAATCATATGCACAAACATTGCATGCATCATGTGCATAAGCAGGTTTTGTTTCCAGCTTCTTGTCCTGTGGTCTAACTCTATGTCCTTCATTTATTTTGAAGACAAGCTGACTCACCGGTACTACACTAGAGCCAACATTTCAAGATTGATGGATCACCTAGAACAAGAGAACCGTGAGCTGAAGGAGGAAGTGGCCAGACTGAGTGCCTTGATGGAATCATTCTTGGCTGCCCAGAGCCAGTCTTCTCCGACGCCTTCAACTCCTCCCCAGAGGATAGTCATCTCTGAGATTGTTTCCTCAACTGTGCCTACAGCCAGTGCATATTTTGCTCCAGCGGCCATGCCAGCCGGATTCCCGTGGGGGACGCCTCCCAATTTCATGCCTGAGGGTCCTGCTCCAACTTTTGCTTCCATGTCGGCATCTAGCCCGGTCCTTGCTGTTCCTCCTCCTGTCGTGCATACCATACCCAGGGTAGACGACACCATCTATCATTCTGAGCCGTCTGAAGGCCCAGATGTCTATGAGAAGATGGACGCTATGAACGATCAATTTCTTGAGCTCCGCAAGGAATTGAAAACTCTTAGAGGAAAGGATCTTTTCGGCAAGTCTGCTGCCGAACTGTGCTTGGTTCCCTATTTGAAGATCCCTGTGAAATTCAAGGTCCCTGACTTTTAAAAATACAAGGGAAATACTTGTCCTCTCAGCCACCTGTTCATGTATGCCAGGAAGATGTCAACTCAAATCGATAACGATCAGTTTCTCATCCACTACTTTCAGGACAATCTGTCAGGTGCCGCTCGGCGTTGGTATATGGGTTTAGACAGTGCGAACATCCGATCCTTCAACGATCTTGGCGAGGCCTTCGTCAAGCAATACAAGTACAATATGGATATGGCTCCCGATAGGGATCAATTGAGGGCCATGTCTCAGAAGGACAAGGAAACATTTAAAGAATACGCCCAGAGGTGGCGAGAGTTGGAAGCACAGATCGTGTCTCCGTTAGAAGAGAAGGAAATGACCAAGATCTTTCTGAAGACCTTGAGTTCATTCTATTATGAGCGGATGATTGCTAGCGCTTCTTCTGACTTCACCGAGATGGTGAATATGGGGATGCGTTTAGAAGAAGGGGTTAGAGAAGGGCGTCTAACCAGAGAAGAAGGCTCTTCTGCCAAACGTTATGGAGCGTTTGCGAAGAAGAAAGATGGAGAGGCACATGCTATAACCTCCCATGTGAAACCAAGAAGACCCTCTGTGAGGAGGAAGACCGTGCGTCCCGCCGGTAACCAGCACCAGGTGGCTCATATAGCACCTGTTTTCAGAGACAATCAACAGTATCAGCAACATAGTAACAATCAGCAACCACATCCGTAATATCAGCAACAACAGCACCGACCGCAGCAGCAGGCCTACCAGCCTCGAAACAGTAATCAAACCAGCACGAGTTACGAGAGGAAAAGGGTCACCTTTGATCCTATTCCAATGACGTATGCAGAATTATATCCCTCTTTGATAGAGAGGAAGTTGATTACTCCGAGAGACCCACCGGCTATACCTGTTAACCCCCAGTGGTGGTATAAGCCCGAGTTACATTGTGTCTACCATTCTGGTGCTCCCGGCCATGACGTGGAGAATTGTTACCCTTTGAAGACCAAGGTTCAAGACCTTGTGAGGTGTGGCATTCTGTGTTTTGAGGACGTAGGTCCTAATGTGAAGAAGAACCCATTGCCCGAGCATGGGAAATCTGTCAACATGGTCCAGGGTTGCCCTAGCAAATATAAAGTCAAATATGTCAGTCATATTCGACAGTCTCTTGTCGAAATGCATCGTCTGCTATGTGATTACAGTCACTATGAGCACGACCATGATAGATGCCGAGTATGCTCTGTCAACCGATTGGGTTGGCGCCAGGTGCGCAAGGATATTCAGGAAATGCTGGATGAAGGAGTCATTGAGATTCTTCAGAATAGGAATGTTGACGAAGATGAGCCTGAGGTCAACGTAATTTCCCCAGTATTTCGGATGCCCGAGCCTGTTATCATCAAGTATGATGGTAGCAAGAAGAAGGCTTCTCCTGTTCTTATCATTAAGCCTGTCGGTCCGGTACCGTACTCTTCCGAAAAAGCAATTCCTTTTCGCTACAACGCTGTTGCTGTAGAAAATGGGAAAGAGGTGTCCTTACCATCTTCCTCTGTTGTTAATATCGCAGATGTTAGTGGTTTGACCCGCAGCGGTCGTGTGTTTTCAGCATCTCCCAAGCCCCAGGCTAATGCTGATTTTGTTGAACGCCCGATTGGGAATGCTGTGAGCACTTCGAATCGGGCACCTGTTGTTAAGCCCTCCTCTACATTGATAACTCCTACTTCTGATGGCCCGAGTGGCAATGTGAAAGAAGACTGTGATGAGATGCTGAGGCTCATCAAGAGAAGTGAGTACAATGTTGTAGACCAGCTTCTACAAACACCATCCAAGATATCTGTGTTATCATTACTTCTGAATTCAGAACCACATAGAGAGGCACTGTAGAAGGTATTGGATGTGGCATATGTAGATCATGATGTCATAATAGAACAATTCGATAGCATTGTTGCAAACATTACCGCTTGTAACAACCTGAGTTTCTGTGACTCTGATCTCCCTGAGGAGGGAAGAAACCACAACTTGGCTTTACACATATCTATGAATTGCAAAGACGACGCCATGTCCAATGTGCTGGTGGACATTGGGTCATCACTGAATGTATTGCCAAAAACCACTCTCTCGAAGCTGTCATATCAAGGGCCTCCCATGAGACAAATTGGAATTGTTGTGAAGGCCTTCGATGGGTCGCGTAAAACTGTGATTTGGGGAAGTTGATCTCCCAGTCAAAATCGGACCGAGTGATTTCCAGATTACCTTCCAGGTTATGGATATCCACCCATCGTATAGCTGTCTCTTAGGCAGACCATGGATTCACGAGGTGGGCGCCGTGACATCCACCCTACACCAGAAACTGAAATTTGTGAAGAATAAGAAATTGGTAGTGGTAGGGGGAGAAAAGGCTCTCCTGGTTAGCCACATGTCTTCCTTCTCATATATAGATGCTGAGGATGAAGTTGGAACTCCTTTCCAAGCTTTATCTATAGTTGAGCCTATTGAGAAGAGAACTCCTTCATTTGCTTCCTACAAAGATGCAAAGTTGGCCATTGAGTGTGGTGCAACTGCTGGTTTAGGAAAAATGATTGAGCTAGAAGATAATAAGTCTCGGGCTGGCATAGGATTTTCTTCTAAGGTCTTCAACACTAAAGGGCTGTTCAAGAGTGGAGGTTTCATCCACACCGGTCAGGATGAAGAAGCTGCTGCTGTTTTGGAAGAAGATATAGAGCATTTTGGCAATTTCTGTTGGTGTAAGACCTAGAGGCCAATACAGTTTGGTACTTGTATCGAATAATAAAAGGCATTCTCTTTATTATGGTTGATTAATAAAGTCCCTGGAATAGATAGTCCGTTTAATGTATTAAGTGTGATTTAATCATGAGAACACATTAAACATAAGGACACTATTCCTAAAGTATCCGTAGTCGAGCTTTAGTGTGAAGTGGGATAACATTAAAGCATTAAGACTATTATGTTTGTAGACTGATGATCACATCTCATGGATCATGGATAAAGAGTTATCAAGTCTTAAACATAGGTATGAATATTATGAGTAATATTTATACCGGATTGACCCGCTATAAGAATACTATATAGAAAGTTATGCAAGGTGTCATAAGTTATTCTCATGGTGATAATAGTGTATTCCACTCTTCGAGCTGAAACCACTATGGATCCTAGATGTAGAGTCGAGTGCTTTATTGTTGATCCAACGTTGTCCGTAACTGGATAACCAAAAAGACAGTTGATGGGTACTCCACAAAGCATGCTGAGGGACATGAGTGACCTAGATGGAATTTGCCCATCCTGCATAACAGGATAAATGTCTATGGGTCCAATATTGAACTGGACAAGGATGACACGGTCTATGCCTTGTGTTCAATATAGACATAAGGGCAAAAGGGTAATTATACACATAAGTATTATCACAGAAGGAATTGTCAGATCACATGACATTTTCGTGTCTTGGGTAGCAGTGATGTGTTGCTAGATACCGCTCACTGTTTATTATGTTAAATGCGTGATTTAATATAATTGCCAACGTCACGAAAACCTACAGGGTCACACACAAAGGACGGATTGATGAGAGATAGAGTAACTAAGGAATACCGTAAGGTACGGTGCCCTTAAGTGAGTTATAGAGCATCGTAAGGTACGATGTACTTGAGTAGAATACGAAATATGGTAAGGTACCATGAGCTTAAGTGATTTTGGGCATATTATAAGATATGGGCCAAAATACACTTAAGTGGGCTTTTAGCTTGAAGCCCACACAAGTGGTTCTATAAATAGAACCCTTGTGCAGAAGCAAAAATTTGCGGTTGCATTCTTTTCGTTTGCACTCTCTCTCTCTCACTCAAAGCCTTCATTCGTACCAGCTAGCACTGAGATTGAAGGAACCCGTTCGTGTGGACTGAGTAAAGACGTTGTCATCATTCAACGTTCGTGATGGCTCCGTGGATCTGCATCAAAGGTTTTGATTGTCACAAGAGATCTGCACCAAAGGTTTCAGTCGTCACAAGAGGTAAATATTCTATCACTGATCATGACCATTCGTAAGGATCTCTAAAGGAGAAAATTTTAATTTCCGCTGCGTTTTGGACCGCAATTCTCCTTCAGTGGTATCAGAGCCACTTACGAAACCATGACTCGGATAGCTGTTTATTTTCTGTATTAATATGATTAAAAGACAGAATGAATCAATTAATTAAACGAGTAATTAAATTTGGCATCATGAGTGTACGAGTTGGATGATTGATGTTGACTATGCTTCGGAATCCGACATTAGTATGGTGAAGCAGCGATACATCGATCGTCCATAGGTTACGCAATTGAGACCGATCAACTTATATATGATATAAGTAATCCTAATGCAAAATACGGTATATGTGATATACTGTTTCTGTTTCGTTCATTCGAACACTAAATGATTGTTTTCCTTTGAGCGATCTATGGTCATTTGCTTCGGAATCCGACATTAGTATGGTGAAGCAATGACCTGTTGATCAATCATACTGAATCAACAATCGAGGTGTGTTTGACGGTCCTAAATTGGCGCATTAGGGTTGGTGACGGCGCAAGGGTTGTGCCGTCAAGGAGTTGTGAATTTAGGGCTTTTTGGAAGAGGTCCGTAGACTGTTTCAAAGTCCTATTAGTTTGGCCGCGTGAAGCTCGTGTGACGAGCGTAACAGGCGTAACAAACTGGATGTGTGACGGTCGTAACACGCCCATGACGGTCGTCACACTCACATTGCTTGTGACGGTCGTCACACGCCTGTGACGGTCGTCACACTCCCAGAGTCAAAATTTTGGGGTTCCTGTTTTGTGACTACGCAAGGATTGTGTTCATGCAAAACAATGTCCATTTCAAATGAATTGTTCATTAAAATTTTGCGTAGTGTGACCGGGCAGCGGAACCCCCGGCTAACTCTGCGTAGTGTGATCGGTCGCCGAAATTTAATTTGGTTTTAATTAATTAAAGGAATTAAAATTTAATAATAACAATGTATTTATTATTATTGCCTTGTGGTGATCAGTTATGGCCTTAGTTGTCCTTTATTTTGTTTTGGGTTTTTAAATACGACCTGCGTGTCGTGCCTCTCCTTTTGATCTCTTAATGTAACTTCTTTTCTCATCTCAAACCCTCGTATGTAAAACGAGTTTCTTCTGGAATGTAATGTTATGAATAAAGAGAAGAAGACAATGTTATGAAGAAAGAGAAGATTTCAATATCAAAAGAGGACAATCTTGAAGATCTTGCTTGGAGAAGCTTAGAGAAGAATTCAATATTAAAGGAGGACAACCTTGAAGATCTTGCTTGGAGAAGCTTAGAGAAGAATTCAATATTAAAGGAGGACAACCTTGAAGATCTTGCTTGGAGAAGCTTAGATCGTTGTAGGTTAGCTTAGGTTCTCTCATTGGCTTGGGAGAACAATTGCGCTAGGGGCCATAACTGTTTCATTTTGTTTGTATGTATGTTGATGCATGTGAATGTATGTTGATGCATGTGAGAGACGATTTATATGATAAATAAGCCGGTGAGATCATAACAATTGCAATTCCCTCAAACTAAAATATTAAGTTTATATTTTTCAAGTTTTAGCACTCATCAAGACTAGTATCGGATAATGTAGGTTTCGCCAAAGCGAGGTGCATGTTCTATATTAGTAAGGTGCGGTGGGATAATTGTAATATCCAACTGCTAAAACAATGGGTCAAACTTAACTAAACAAATTATGATGATATTATATATGTTTGCTTTCCAAGTTTTAGCACTCATCAAGACTAGTATCGGATAATGTAGGTTTCGCCAAAGCGAGGTGCATGTTCTATATTAGTAAGGTGCGATGGGATAATTGTAATATCCAACTGCTAAGACAATGGGTCAAACTTAATTATAATAATATCATATATGTTTTAGAAGCAAGAGTTGGGAATAATCCATATGATGGATTGGAATAAGGAGTTATTCACCCAACTGAAATTTTCGAGAGTTGTATGAGATACAACTGGAAGGAGTTCCTACCTAAATAACCTAGTTTTGTGTAATCCGCCTACGCGGACTTAGAACGAAGTGAAATATGGATCTCGACCCACTAGAAAATCTTCCAACGGGATTTTCCGAATCAAATGATGAGGGTCATTTGTTTTGAGTAAAATAGTGGGAGCATATTTGATTAAATGCCTAATTAAATATGTCAATGATACTTATATTTTCTTAATCCTTATGTAGATAACCATGACAGCAAACACCTCTAACAACATCTTGCGATCAATCCTTGACAAGGAAAAATTGTCTGGGATAAATTTTCTGGATTGGCACCAAAACCTGAGGATTGTCCTCAAACATGATAAAAAGCTGTATGTCTTGGAGACACCTGTTCCTGAAGAGGAACCTCCTAGTTCTGCACCTAAGGCAGAAAGAGTTGCTTATAAGAAGCATGTCGATGATGCCAATGAAACTGCTTGTCTCATGCTGGCTACCATGAACTCAGAATTGCAAAAGCAACATGAGAACATGTCAGCGTTCGATATGATCGAACACCTGAAGCTGCTCTATCAAGAGCAAGCAAGGCATGAGAGGTTTGAAGTTTCAAAAGCCCTTTTCCAAAGCAAGTTAGTTGAGGGAGCCCCTGTAGGTCCCCATGTACTCAAGATGATTGGGTATGTGGAAAACCTTGAGAGATTGGGTTTTCCCCTCGAAAAGGAACTTGCGACTGATTTGATCTTGCAATCGTTGCCAGATAGTTTCAGTCAATTTGTCCTAGATTTCAATATGATTGATATGGACAAATCTCTTCCTGAACTGCTCGCCATGTTAAGAACTGCCGAGCAGAATCTGAAGTCAAAAGGGAAGTCCATTCTGATGATCGGAAATGGAAAGAGACAGAACAAAAGGCCCACCAAGCAGGGTGATAAAGGGAAAGGCAAGGAAGTTGCCAAACCCAGACCCACCGTTGCTGCTTTGAAGCCTAGTGGAGGCATAGCAAAAGAAGGCACCTGCTTCCATTGCGGTAAGACCGGACACTGGAAGAGAAACTGCCCAAAGTACCTGGAAGATAAGAAGAATGGAGTAGAGACTTCAACTTCAGGTATTTTTGTTATTAATTCATCTACTTCTGCATCATGGGTATTAGATACTGGATGCGGTTCTCACACTTGTACAAATGTGCAGGGGCTGAAAGGGAGTAGAGATTTGGCAAAAGGTGAAGTTGACCTACGAGGTGGCAATGGAGCAAAGGTTGCTACTTTAGCCGTAGGATCTTATTAACTTTACTTAGTGGTTTTATAATTCAGTTAGAGAACTGTTATTATGTATCTGCAATTAGCAGGAATATTATTTCCATTTCTTGTTTGGACAAGTTTGGTTTTTCATTTATAATAAAGAACAATTGTTGCTCAATTTATTTGAATGATATATTCTATGCTACTGCACAAGTGAGCAATGGACTATATGTCCTTGATCTCATAATGCCAACTTATAACATTAAAAGGATGAAACCTAATGAGTTAAATCCATGATGAGTCACGTTGATCTTCCAAACTCCATTTGCGGACATGCACTATTGACAACAGCTTACACACTTAACCATGTTCCATCCAAAAGGTTAATAAGACACCATATGAGATATGGAGTGGTAAGACACCACATATGTCTTACATAAAGATTTGGGGTTGCGAGGTTTATGTGAAACGACAAATTTCAACTAAGCTTGAGCCCAAATCTGACAAATGCTTATTTGTGGGGTATCCTAAAGAAACAAAAGGGTATTACTTCTACAATCCTTCTGAGGGAAAAGTGTTTGTCGCTCGAACTGGAGTTTTCCTAGAAAAGGATTTTATTTCCAAAGGAACCAGTGGGAGGAAAGTAGAGCTTGAAGAAATTCAAGAATCACAAAGCATCGACACACCTATGGAGGAATTAGAGCAGGAAACACAAGTAGTTGTGTAAGAGCAACCTGCTTAAGTAGAACAAGACCAACGTAGGTCAGGCAGGATACGTCACCTACCTGAGATATATGGATATCTGATCAAGGTGATGTATTACTCATGGATCAAGATGAGCTTGTGACCTACTCATGGAATCTTCGTTTTGATGAAACAGTAAAACAATATGGATTCATCAAGAACGAAGATGAGCCTTGTGTCTACAAGAAGGTTAGTGGGAGCATGATCGTATTCCTGGTATTATATGTAGATGACATATTACTTATTGGAAACGATATCCCTACCCTGCAATAAGCAAAGTCTTGGGTGGGGAAATGCTTATCTATGAAGGACCTAGATGAAGCAGCCTATATATTAGGAATCAGAATCTATAGAGATAGATCATAAAATGCTTGGCCTAAGTCAGAGTACATAGACAAGGTGTTGAGACGCTTTAATATGAATGATTCCAATGGTTATGTGTTTTGCTGAAATAGTGGCGCTGTGAGCTTGAAAAGTTCAAAGCAAGATACAGTTGTTGATTCTACAACCGAGGCCGAGTATATTGTTGCCTCAAATGCAGAAAAGGGAGTTGTTTGGATCAAAAAGTTCATTAGTGAACTTGGCATAGTCCCTAGCATTGTGGATCCCATTGGTCTCTATTATGATAACAATGGTGCTATCGCACAAGCTAAGGAGCCTAGATCTCACCGACGATCCAAACACATACTTAGGCGTTATCATCTCATTCGAGAGATAATAGATAGAGGAGATGTGAAAATATGTAAAGTACCTACACTTGACAATATAGTTGACCCACTGACAAAGCCTCTTGCGCAGCAGAAGCATGATGGCCATACTAGATCAATGGGCATACGGGGTATGCCTGATTGGCTCTAGTGCTAGTGGGAGATTGTTGGTGTAAGCCCTAGAGGCCAATACATTTTGGTACTTGTATCGAATAATAAAAGGCATTCTCTTTATTATGGTTGATTAATAAAGTCCCTGGAATAGATAGTCCGTTTAATGTATTAAGTGTGACTTAATCATGAGAACACATTAAACATAAGGACAATATTCCTAAAGTATCCGTAGTCGAGCTTTAGTGTGAAGTGGGATAACATTAAAGCATTAAGACTATTATGTTTGTAGACTGATGATCACATCTCATGGATCATGGATAAAGAGTTATCAAGTCTTAAACATAGGTATGAATATTATGAGTAATATTTATACCGGATTGACCCGCTATGAGAATACTATATAGAAAGTTATGCAAGGTGTCATAAGTTATTCTCATGGTGATAATAGTGTATTCCACTCTTCGACCTGAAACCACTATGGATCCTAGATGTAGAGTCGAGTGCTTTATTGTTGATCCAACGTTGTCCGTAACTGGATAACCAAAAAGACAGTTGATGGGTACTCCACAAAGCATGCTGAGGGACATGAGTGACCTAGATGGAATTTGCCCATCCTGCATAACAGGATAAATGTCTATGGGCCCAATATTGAACTGGACAAGGATGACACGGTCTATGCCTTGTGTTCAATATAGACATAAGGGCAAAAGGGTAATTATACATATAAGTATTATCACAGAAGGAATTGTCAGATCACATGACATTTTCGTGTCTTGGGTAGCAGTGATGTGTTGCTAGATACCGCTCACTGTTTATTATGTTAAATGCGTGATTTAATATAATTGCCAACGTCACGAAAACCTATAGGGTCACACACAAAGGACGGATTGATGAGAGATAGAGTAACTAAGGAATACCGTAAGGTACGGTGCCCTTAAGTGAGTTATAGAGCATCATAAGGTACGATGTACTTGAGTAGAATACGAAATATGGTAAGGTACCATGAGCTTAAGTGATTTTGGGCATATTATAAGATATGGGCCAAAATACACTTAAGTGGGCTTTTAGCTTGAAGCCCACACAAGTGGTTCTATAAATAGAACCTTTGTGCAGAAGCAAAAATTTGCGGTTGCATTCTTTTCGTTTTCACTCTCTCTCTCTCTCACTCAAAGCCTTCATTCGTACCAGCTAGCACTGAGATTGAAGGAACCCGTTCGTGTGGACTGAGTAGAGACGTTGTCATCGTTCAACGTTCGTGATCGCTCCGTGGATCTGCATCAAAGGTTTTGATTGTCACAAGAGATCTGCACCAAAGGTTTCAGTCGTCACAAGAGGTAAATATTCTATCACTGATCATGACCATTCGTAAGGATCTCTAAAGGAGAAAATTTTAATTTCCGCTGCGTTTTGGACCGCAATTCTCCTTCAATTTCATCATCCCTAGGGGAATCTGCAACAATTGGGTCGCTGTGGATATTCCTACAGTTATCCACAAGTCAACGTAATGATCACTTTGTTTTAAAAACCCTCTTCTCATGCCAAAAGGAGGAGTGATGACATTGTTGGCAACATAAATACAATGATATTTTCATTCAATAAATTCATGTTAAATGTTTGTTTTTCCAATCATTTTCCCTTTTCGCTTTTTGCATGAAATTGGTGATCACATAAAACCTAAAAAAATAGAATAAAATCAATCTTTTCATCTGCATAATGATTTGCCTTGTTTAATTTCTAAAAGCTTTTCATATCCAAAATCATTATGCAGGTTGATCAAACCCATTGAACATAATGATCCAACACCATCTCCCAATTTTGAGTTCCCTGTATTTGAGGCGGAAGAAGATGATGTTGAAGAGATTCCTGACGAGATTACCCGTCTACTTAAGCATGAAGAGAAGATCATTCAGCCGCATCTCGAGAATCTGGAAACAGTCAACTTGGGGTCTGAGGATTGTGTTCGTGAAGTGAAGATTGGGGCACTCCTTGAAGAAACTGTTAAGAAAAGGTTGATTGAATTGCTACGAGAATATGTTGACGTCTTCGCTTGGTCGTATGAAGACATGCCAGGTCTAGATACTGATATTGTGCAACATTTCCTACCTTTGAAGCCTGAGTGTGTGCCTGTGAAGCAGAAGCTCAGAAGAACTCATCCTGATATGGCAGTGAAAATCAAAGAGGAGGTTCAGAAGCAAATTGATGCGGGGTTTCTGGTGACTTCTACATATCCTCAATGGGTGGCCAATATTGTGCCCGTGCCTAAGAAAAATGGAAAAGTTCGGATGTGTGTGGATTATAGAGACTTGAATAAAGCTAGTCCGAAAGATGATTTCCCTCTACCACACTTTGATATGTTGGTAGACAATACAGCTAAATTCAATGTCTTCTCATTTATGGATGGATTTTCCGGATATAACCAGATCAAGATGGCACCCGAGGATATGGAGAAGACAACATTCATCACACCTTGGGGAACATTCTGTTATCGAGTGATGCCCTCCGGTTTGAAGAACGCCGGAGCCACGTATCAACGAGCTATGACCACCTTGTTCCATGATATGATGCACAAGGAGATTGAGATATATGTTGACGATATGATTGCTAAGTCAAGAACGGAAGTTGAACATGTAGAGCATTTGTTGAAGCTTTTCCAGCGTTTGAGGAAATATAAGCTTCGTCTGAATCCCAACAAGTGTACATTTGGAGTCCATTCTGGCAAGTTATTGGGCTTCATTGTTAGTGAAAGAGGTATTGAGGTTGATCCTGAAAAGGTCAAAGCAATACAAGAGATGCCTGCGCCCAAAACTGAGAAGCAAGTCCGAGGTTTTCTTGGCCGCTTGAATTATATCTCCAGATTCATATCCCATATGACTGCCACATGTGCACCGGTATTCAAGCTCCTCCGGAAAGATCAGTCCCATGATTGGACCGAGGATTGCCAGAAAGCTTTCGATAGTATTAAAGAGTATCTGTCTGAACCTCCGATTCTGTCTCCGCCTGTAGAGGGAAGACCTTTGATCATGTATCTGACTGTTCTTGAAGATTCAATGGGTTGTGTCCTCGGTCAGCAAGACGAATCAGGGAAGAAGGAGTATGCTATTTACTACCTGAGCAAGAAGTTCACTGATTGTGAGTCTCGATACTCAATGCTTGAGAAGACATGCTGTGTTTTGGCTTGGGCTGCTAAGTGCTTACGCCAGTATATGATAAATCATACGACTTGGTTGATATCCAGAATGGATCCAATCAAGTACATCTTCGAGAAGCCTGCTTTAACAGGAAGAATTGCCTGTTGGCAGATGTTGTTATCTGAGTATAATATTGAGTATCGAGCTCAGAAGGCTATTAAAGGTAGTATCTTGGCTGACCATTTGGCACATCAGCCTATTGAAGATTATCAGTCAGTTCAGTATGACTTCCCGGATGAGGAAATTCTGTATTTGAAAATGAAAGATTGCGATGAGCCTACACTCGATGAAGGACCAGAGCCTGGTTCCAGATGGAGTATGGTGTTTGATGGAGCTGTAAATCAGTATGAAAATGATATTGGGGCAGTGATTATTACTCCTCAGGGTACACATATTCCTTTTACAGCAAGGCTAACTTTCAAATGCACAAATAATATGGTTGAGTATGAGGCCTGTATCATGGGATTGGAGGAATGTATTGATCTAAGGATCAAGCATCTTGATGTATATGGTGATTCGGCCCTCGTTGTTAATCAGATTAAGGGTGAATGGGAAACGAATCAGCCTGGTCTCATTCCATATAGAGATTATGCGAGGAGGATTTCAACGTTCTTTACTGAGGTTGACTTCCACCATATTCCTCGAGATGAGAATCAGATGGCAGATGCTCTCGCTACGCTAGCTTCAATGATTATGGTAAAACTTTGGAATGAAGTCCCCAATATCACTGTGATGCGCTTGGACAGACCAGCTCATGTATTTGTAGTAGAAGAAGCGAAAGATGACAATCCATGGTATTATACCATCAAGTGTTTCCTTCAGAACCAAATTTACCCGCCTGGGGCATCTGTAACAGATAGGAAGACTTTGAGGAGATTGTCAGGCAGTTTCTACCTCAATGGCGACGTATTTTATAAGAGATATTTTGACATGGTTCTGCTCAGATGCGTGGAGAGACACGAAGCAGACCTGTTAATGACTGAGGTCCATGAGGGTTCATTTGGTATTCATTCTAATGGACATGCCATGGCTAGAAAGATGTTGAGAGCAGGCTACTATTGGCTGACAATGGAGTCTGACTGCTGCAAATACGTGAAGAAATGCCACAAGTGTCAGATTTACGCGGATAAGATTCATATTCCTCCGACACTTTTGAATGTGATTTCATCACCATGGCCTTTCTCTATGTGGGGAATTGACATGATTGGCATGATAGAGCCAAAAGCATCTAATGGGCACAGATTTATTCTCGTAGCAATTGATTACTTTACTAAGTGGGTCGAAGCGGCATCGTATGCAAATGTGACCAGGCAGGTGGTCGTGAAGTTTATCAAGAATCAACTCATATGCCGCTATGGTGTGCCAGATAAGATCATTACTGATAATGGATCTAACCTGAATAACAAAATAATGAAAGAACTGTGTAGCGAGTTCAAGATTGCGCATCATAATTCTTCTCCTTATAGACCCAAGATGAACGGGGTTGTTGAAGCTGCTAATAAGAATATCAAGAAGATTATCCAGAAGATGGTTGTCACGTATAAAGATTGGCATGAGATGTTGTCATTTGCTTTACATGGATATCGTACATCTGTCCGCACTTCAACAGGGGCAACCCCTTTCTCTCTTGTTTATGGCATGGAGGTTGTACTCCCAGTAGAGGTGGAGATCACATCAATGAGAGTCTTGATGGAAGCCAAGTTGACTGACGCTAAATGGGTTCAGAGTCGTTATGACTAGCTGAATTTGATAGAAGAGAAGAGATTGACTGCCATGTGCCATGGTCAGTTATATCAACAGAGAATGAAGAAAGCTTTTGATAAGAAGGTCAAGCCTCGTATGTTCCGAGAAGGTGACCTTGTGCTCAAGAAAGTCTTGTCTTTCGCGCCCGATTCCAAGGGCAAGTGGACTCCAAACTATGAAGGTCCATATGTTGTTAAGAGAGCCTTTTCAGGCGGTGCTTTGATACTTACAACTATGGATGGGGAGGATTTCACTCGTCCTGTTAACTCAGGTGCAGTCAAGAAATACTTCGCCTAGAAATAAAAACAGAATAGCTCGCTAAGTTGAAAACCCGAAAGGGCGGCTTAGGCAAAAATGAGCGTCTCGATGGATTGAAAACCTGAAAGGGCGGTCCAAGCAAAAGTTAGAGACATGAAAAAATGAATATTTGTATCCCGCTAGATTGAGTACCTCATCCTGAGGCAATCTAGGCAAAAATTAGGGATTTGGCAAGTAACTGCATCCTGACAAGACTTTGTTCAACAATTGTCATCCGCCAGAGATTCTTGTTCATTCGTCATCAACCAAAGCTTCGAATACATCGAATTCAGAATTGGTGGAGAAATGGTCATTATGTTCAATGTAGCCCTTTTCCAATATATATCACCAATATCAAACTTGTAAAGATCTATGGAGTCTTGCCATTAGCAGACTACCATTCCATCAAATAAATTTGAGCCTTTTATCCAATTATTTGCACTCTTATTTGTCTCCATTCAACAAACGTTTTGCATGCTTTTAATTGAGAAAATATCAATGTTTTGAAAAAATGAATTTTTCATAACTTATTTTTTAAACAAGGTGAACATTCACAATGATGAAAAGGATACTTAGGAGATCCTCAGTGCTCTCCCAAGGATGGTATGATCTCCAACAGGGTAAGACATTCGTTCATATTCCTGGTGTGACTGTATTTTCTTTCTCCGGAACCCTAAGTGGTATGCTTGTTGAGATATTCACCACTCTTCCCTTCAGCGGAGTAGCAACCTTTTCTCCTCAGCAGACGTGATCCCCTTGGTGGGTTCGGTAGTTGGTGGTTGATCCCCATAATCCCTTTATCCCTCGGATAGATTCCCCAATAGAGTTGCTTATGTAGCAGATTATACCTGTGCAATAAACTCTTTTCCCCAGCCGTGACTGATGATTCATCCCCTGCGGAGGTCTTTGCTCCCTGGTATCTCTGATTCTCGGTAGATTTGATACTCTCTGGTGATTTGGTTCTCTCTTGAGATGTAGTACCGGATGTTTGTATTCCTGTGAAGCCTGTTCGTGTTAGAAATGTCTGTTTGTCAGCATTCAGCATACATTAACCATCACACATGTGTGCATATAATTTTTGAACATTTGGATATTCATATTGCATTTTTGCCATATATCTTTTGTTTGTTATCCTCTGCTAGTTGGTAATATATTTCCAAGCAGATGTCGGTGGCTGATCCCTCAATATAGAGAGTCAGCCCATTAAGCAGAAAGTGTTTATCTTTCCTTCCGCATTCCCCACTGAGTTATATCCTCGTGGACGATGGTTGTTTTCGCTTCCTCCCAACACATATATTGGGATGGGTTCCCCTATTGAGTTATATCCTCACTAGGACGAGTCTTGATTCAGTTTGCCTATTTGGTTTGATCCTAAATTGGCCTCTTGTGACTGTTTCCTTTGTTCCCCCGAGGTATAAATGAATAATTGCTCAGTAATCGGTAATCATTCATCTTATCCCCGGCGGAGTCTATGGTTTAATACCCCTATACCGGTAGTTGTAAACCCTATTTTCTCTCCTTTGCAGAGTTAACCTTTTTGTTCATCCTAAGTTGATGACGGTTACTTTTCCGTGATTTTCTACCTGGTATCTGGTAGATGTAATCCCCTCCTTGATGGTTATCATTATCCAATATTCGGTATTGATATTCCCTCCTTCTCTTGGATAATTTCTCTGATTAGACAATTTATCCCCAACAAGTCATCTTTCATACCGGTTGCCGACAATGTTTGTTGCTCCCCTTGATTGGTCATCATTATATACCTAGTTTTGGTATCCCGATGCCTTTCTCTTTGTCGGTCGATTTATCCTTTATTAACCCAGTAACCGGTTGTGGATAATCTTCCGTGCGAGTGTATTATCTACATTTTGACGGTAATAGATAATATATCTCATGCACTCTTTGGTCGAAGCTTTTGTTCTTCCCCAGTTGAGTAAGATTCGTATCCCTGTTTTGGAATCGAATGTCCATCCCTTAATCGAGTTTGCTTTTTGCCCTCTTTTTGGATGATGAGTGTTTTAGGAATATTCCCCAATTCACGCTTTGGTTGGTCACCTATTATATGCCCAGTAACTGGTATCCCTGGTGTTCCTTCCTTCTGCTCCCTATTATGACTTTTTGTCCCTTGTGGAGTCAGATTCTCCTGAGTCGAAATATACCTTTCTAGGTCTTCCTCAGATGATTTGGTTGATTGATATCTCTCACCCTTATACCGGTCTTAGATATTCATTCTTCCCGAGCATGTTGTTCTCTCACCCTTATACCGGTGTTCAGATCACACGTCTCTTTGAGCTTATTACCCAGTAACCGGTAATACCTCATCCCGTTGCTTCCCCAGCAGATTCCTTTTTGGATATCCCCAGTGAGGTCCCTTAGTGGATTATCTTCACCTGAGTCCGGATTTTTATCCGAAGTATCCATTGTGGATAATGTTGCCGTGTTGGCATATTCCCCTACACATGCACCTTCGAGTCAGCTCGATGTCTTTCCATTGGATTTACTCCCTTTAGAATTTTGTTCCCCAAGCTTTGAGTCGTGCCCTGCTCACGCATTTCCTTCTTATCCCCATTAGAGTCCCCAGAGTCTCTGTCCCATTTTATGAGCATATTACTCATATGGAATTTCAATTTCCTCCTGATCTTTACCTTTGTGGACACATATCCCCACAGAGTTTGTACTATTTGCATGCATACATCGGCATCGTGAGGTCTCTTAGGGACCAAAGTTCGTCTCTTTGTTTTTATTTAAGCCCATTCTACCCCGTCGAGACAAAGATTTTAACCTTCACTTATCCGGTTAGAATGACCTTAAATAGGGGCATCTGTAAGACCCCAATTTTGTCCCTAAGATCCCTCATGG
Source organism: Lathyrus oleraceus (assembly GCF_024323335.1). Lineage (NCBI taxonomy): Eukaryota > Viridiplantae > Streptophyta > Magnoliopsida > Fabales > Fabaceae > Lathyrus > Lathyrus oleraceus. Next base: position 253,060,277 of record NC_066582.1, on the reverse strand, counting down.
CATCATAACATTTCATTTGCATAGCCTCGAGGATCACAAGCATCTTGGTTCCATCTGCCTTTGGGTGGGACCTTCTGTGAGTTGGGTTGAGATTACCAAGCATGCTTGAATTGTATATCATTGCTTTTCTCATTTTGTTTACTAACCAAAAGCACAAAATATGTCACTAACATTTTTGTTTGTAGCTTGAGCAATCACAAGGTCCAAAGCTTCTAGGAGATCATTGGTACAAAGACATGGTCAAGAGGAGATGATAGCAAGCCTGGCAATGGTTCCCAAAGCTCTCATCCATCAAATATGCCTCCCTAGTACCTCAATGCATCATTTTGATCAAAGCAAGTCAAAGGGTTTGGGGTCTTGTTCTTCAGAGAAACCCTAATTCATCTGTGCATCACAATGCCTTGCTCATGAAGCAACCTCAGCCCATGGTCAAATACAATCAAGGGAAGTTCTTTAATTCATCATTTCATGCATATTTGAACTTATTTGAGTGTCCTCAATCATAAATTCATCAAGGTATGAGCCATGGACTTGAGAAGTTGATCAGTCAATTCATTTGACTATTTTGAAATGCACTAAGACCTAACTTTTTATGTGTTGGTCAAATGGAGATGTTTCCAAAAGCAAAAATGTTCTTAAGGACAATATGAACAAATTTCATGTTCATCAAAAATTTACTTGAAGCTTGGAAGGCCATCTTCCATTCCAATACATTATAGGTCATTTTGACTGAAACCCTAATTATGGGTCAACTTCCCAAGGACATAACTCATTCATTTTTTATGATTTTTAGGTGGGATCAAATGCATTGGAAAGATTACGATGTCTTATTCAAATGTTATGTTGAAAAAAATTTCAAAATCTCAAAGGAAATACATGTGATAATGCAAGAAATTATAGGTCCTTTTTGACCAAAGGCATTAAAAGTCAAAAAAGTCCAACTTCAAGTGCCCATAACGCTTTCATAAAAAATCCAAATTATGCAAACTTTAAGTCCATTTTGATTGTCTTGAAAAGATCAACAACTTTGTTGTTGGAGGATTTTCCATTTGAGGCTTGCATCATCAAAACAGAGGGGCTTGAAAATTGGCCAATTTTAGAAACCTTGCCTTGACATGTCATACACCTTGCACGTTAAACTCAAATTTCATAAATTTCCACACTTCAAATGGATTTTTGCTCAACATAACAATTGTTCCTTACATCAAGGCCTTTCCAACCATTACTCACATGATCATGTTTGGATTTTTTCATTGGGTCTTTCAAAGAGATGAAGGTTTAGGTACAAATGAGGAATTCACTTGAAATCGTGGTACATAAGCAATTGCCTTGCAAGTCACACGTCCAATTCCATTTGGCTGATGCTCAGAATTCATTTGACATTGTTTTTGGGCCTTGTGCATGATCATGCAAGCCCATGCAATGAAGCTCCACATGCCATGCACACGGATTGATCACACTCTCCTTGCCACTTCCTCTATAAATAGAGACCCCATTCCATTCTTTTCACACGCCTAATTCAACCTGAAATGCTGCAGAATTCTCTCCATATCCATCATTAAAGAAACAATTCAATTTTTCTCAAATTTTTTCAGATCTAAAATTCAACTTCATCTGGTTGAATTCTTAGATCTAATGCTTCTAAACCTTCATCATTCATCTCATTGAACTTCTGTTTTAGCAAAGCAAGCAAGACATCGAGCTCAAGCTACCATAATTCAAGCTTACATTCCAATTGGTATTTTCTTCGATTCTCATCATCCATGGACCTTTTTGCTTGGATCTAATGTTTTCTGAAGTCCTCACTTGAGAGGCAAGCTAGTGGTAGCTTCAATTTTGCTTTTCCTTGATATGTATTTTGTATACCCGAATCTTCTACCTTAGATTTCTCAACTTATAGGAATCTTGAGTGTGATTCAAGGTTACAGGGGTGATGTACATCACCCTAGCTTCGTTTTGGTATAAGGATCGTGCATTTCCATGAAGGTTTGAAAACCTGTAAAATTGACCGGAATCTGCAGGCTCACCGGAGAAGAAGGTGGCTCCGGTGGCCACCTGTTGCCAGTTTGAATGTTGGCCGTTGGATGTGATTCCCAGATTCAATCAGGATCCTTGCTTGTTATGACTTTTATTTGTTTTCCATGTGAGTGCATTGACCGTGGATCACAATAGGCGCGCGCCTCTGGATCCTTGGATCTGCCAGCTCAATTAATGAGCTCAGATCCAAGGGCTCTCGTTTTTTGCATTTTCTATTTTCTGGTTTTAATTTCTTTAATTCCAATTACTTTCCAAAATCAATATCTCTTTCGTTTTTAATCCAAAAATTATGGGACCAATTGCATTAGTCTCCAAATAATTTCTAGTTTCTATTCTGTTTTTTAATTATTTTTATTTTGTCATTTGATATTTTTTTGTGAATTTTCTCTTTCCTGGTTATTTTTAATTCATTTTAAATAGTTTTTGATATTCAAAAAATACAAAAATATTTTCCTAACCTATTTGAATGATGATGGATCTATGAAAAATATTCTCATCAATTTTTGAATTGATTTGAGATTTATTTGAGATTTTAGTTCAATTAGGTTATTTTTATTCATTTTTAATTGATAAAAAATAGTTTCTGACTTTTAAAAATGCTTAAATTTTTTGTCAAACTTTGTTTGACCTTATTGAACTTGGGATAAATTACTTGAACCTTTCAAGGTTGATTGGAAGTAATTTTGAAGTTTGACCTTTCCATTATTTTAATTCAAGTTTAATTAAATATTAAAAAATGCCAAAAATAGTTTATTCATTTCTTGACTCCCAATCTCCATCTCACTTCTGTTTTTGATTGTTTGACCTTGACTTTCAATGTTATTGGTCAACATATGAGGATTGGTACATTGTATTTCATTTAATGCACTTTAATTTTGCCATTTCCATTTCTCTTATCCATCTTCTCCTCCTCCTTCTTCTAGTTCTTTTCTTCTTGATCAATGAGTTGAAGGTTGATAAGTTAGCATTGGTTAGGGAGATTTAATCTTCTTTGATTCAAATCTAATTCATCTTGATCAATTGATCAAGTGAATGACTTTGCATTAAGGATAGGTTGTCTTTTAAATCATGCAAAAGGCTTAAACCAATACAAGATCAATTCTCATTTTCTTTTTTTGGCATGGCAAGTTTTTGGGACTTGGTTCACTAATCAAGACTCCTAACTTGTGTTTGTTGCCTACATTATTATTGACCGCCCTCAGATAGTTGTGACTTCTACATAAGTCCAATTACGATTGCTCAACATAGCGCTAAATTTGCCTTATGGCACACTAACTACTAACACTAACTATTGACAATTAATATTTACTTTATGCAATTTACTTTTATGCAAATTACTTTTATGCAATTTACTTTTATGCAATTTACTATTCTTGCACATATTATCCATTTGCTTTTCTCTTTGCTCATTTGAGCACATGTTTATGTTAATGCCATTTGCCTTTTGCTCACTTGAGCACATAATTGTGTATATATTATTGTGCTTGTGTTTTTGTTTTGATTGTTGTGGACCAAATGCAAAGAAATGGACTTAGTTTCTAGGACCTTTCCTATGCAAAAAATGGAGAATTGGACTTAGATTCTAGGACCTTCCTTATGCAAAATTGGAGTAAAAGGATCTTAATGATGAAGATGGATTGGAAGGACCAAATTTCTAAACTCACTCTTGTCCATTCTTGTTTTACTTCATGGAACTTTTGATGTGCGTGTTTTTGTGCTAGGAGTTTCCATTTGAGCTTAATTGGAGGACCATTGCCATGTGCATCCAAGTGGAAGATACAAGATATATTGAGGATCTCTTATGAGACTTATTTGATTGCTTATGCTTTGTGGTTGCTTCTTCCAAAGGATGGGAGCTACTTGGATCATCAATATGATCTCAAGAGAGGGACTCCATTGTGGTTTTGATTCTTCATCCCTCATCTTTTTGTTTTACTTAGGACTTAGCCCTTCTTCTTCATCTCTCCACTCTAACCCAAGCCAAAACCTTTTGGGCAAACATTTAACCTTTGCTTTCAAACATTAGAAACCTAAGCCTTATGCTTTTGATTTTCAAACTTTCTTTTCACAATACTTATTTTGAATTGAATCTTTAAGTCAACTTTGACTATTTTGTACATACTTCTAATTGGTAAATATAACCCATTCAAATTTCTCTTTGTGGTTCCAATGGCCACTTCTTAATAAAATTTTCCATAACCTTTAGCTATTAGGTTTGAGTTATCTTTGTGGTAGATGTAATACTCACCTATGTCCTTAGTGATGGACAATGAGTCTTCCATGCTTATTATAGGGTTAACCCCTCACTAGCATGTTGAAGCTATCCTCACATGGTGGATTTGTGGTTTGGTTGAGTTTTCTCCCTTTGATAACAAAAGACCTTAAGGCTTTTGGACCAATCAATTCACCAACTTGTTTTGAGATTTTTATCCGAACTACGAGGTTTTGATCCTAATCTTTTTTTAAGATGGTACGTAGGCAATGGGTTTATCCATCCAAACACAAAATGTAAATAACTTGTATATTCTCTTCTCATCTCTTCAATCATGTTTGCACAAACAAACTTTCACAAAACAAACAACCTTTGTAACAGGTATGAAAAGGGCTCCCTAGGAGTACCTAGGATGTTTTGGATGCCTAACACCTTCCCATTACATAACCAACCCCCTTACCCAGATCTCTGTTTCTCTTTTACTAGTTTTTGTTAAAACTTTTAGGTTTTTGTTCGCTTTCTAACCATTGCTTTGGATAAATAGAAGTGCGGTGGCGACTCGACTTTGTATGATTTACCTTGGATTTAGTCAATATCTCTAATGGTAACGAATACCCCGCTACAGGTTGGTTTGATGCAGTATCAAATAATGAGAAGTATCATGCCATATATATATATATATATATATATATATATAATATATATATTATATATATATATATATATATATATTATATATATATATATATATATATATATTATGCAGTGTCACTAGAGTGAAATGGTCACATGATGTAGTATGGCTTGAGCAAAGCACACCTAAAATTGTGTAGATGTTTGATATTGATGGTCTCTGTTAAATGTAATTTGATATGTTATGGTGTTTACTTGATAATTTGTAGGCTTAGTTTCAAAGTTTGTTAATCTTATTTTTATGTAGTCATATGTCTTAATCTTAAAGGACCTATTACCTTAAACTTTTAATAAGGCATACAAAACAAATGGAGTTACTGTTTTTATGCAAAATATTCAACATGATATATCGACATAGGCATACAAAACATACATAAAATAAACTAAACTTATTGTTATTATGCAAATTTCCAGCTCCTTGTATTTCTCCAGCTCCTTGCATTTCTACAGCCTCTTCCATATCTCGATAAAAATAAAACAAATGGAGTTATTAAAACAGTATATAAAAGATTAAAGCTCTTAAAAACATAAACAATGATCTAACCTTCCATTAACTCAAAGAACTCTTGAAATTACAAAACCTGAAAATACAAAATCTGAAATCAAGAACAAAGAAAGACTTAGTGTTTAGAAAGCAAATACGAACACAAAAGAACGTGATTAAGAGGGATAAGGATACAAATGATTCTCTGCTTAGTGATGATGAAGGAGGAAAGGACAGTGATGACGGCGGAGGAGAGACATAAATAGCGATTTTGTTTTACTTTTGGAGATGAAGCAAGGTGACGGCGCTAAAGCTTTAGGGTTCAGAGGGGTGGACGGAGCTTTAGGGTTCAGAGAGGTGGACGGTGCAAGCTTCAGAGGGGTGGACGGCGTAAGCTTTAGGGTTCAGGGTGGATGGCGCAAGCTTTTGGGTGTCATAAAGTAGTAATGGATTATGTTTGAATATAATATCGGTCGGGCTCAGATTTTGTTGGGCCAAAAAAACAAAACCGAACCCGACCACACACACCCCTCTGAACCCGTTTGCAACACCCGTCCAACCCGTCAAACCGAATTAACCCGACCCAAAACAGCATCCTGCAACCGGTTCGGTTGGTTATTCTCGGGTGGTTTTTTCTTGTCCACCCCTAACAAATACGATTGATTTTCTGGTAGTACTCGGTGTGCTGGTTTATGAATTGATTTACGTATATCTATGTTAGGTGATGTGTGGCTATACCAAGTACATAAAAATAGTGTAAAAAAATGATGAATTTGATGTGATACAATTGAGATGTTATGACAGTTTGATTTGAAGAATTATTATTTGTAAATATAATATTTTTGAAAATAATTTGATTATAATTGGGATGTTATAATATTATCATTTTTTCTTCGATGGATTAAGATAAAAAGTATAAATAATTTTGACATATATATATATATATATATATATATATATATATATATATATATATATATATATATATATATATATATATATATATATATATATATAATATATATATATATATATATATATATATATTAAAGGTTGTTTGAAGATATTCAATATATTATGATGATCTATAAATGACATATATGATGTTGTGAAATTAAGGAGTAAAAGTATTTGATTGTTCTCCATAAATGATGAAATAACGATGGTTTTTATCTATACTGAAGATGGTACTCTAAAGGAGTAACATAGGCCAACGAAGGGGATGACTAGATGTTAGGGTTTTTGAAGTGATATAGTGAGGACTTAACAAGCCTAATCGTTGTTAAAGAAATAACTAACTTATAGGGTTGGTTTGATGCAGTATCAAATAATGAGAAGTATCATGCCATATATATATTATGCTATGTCACTAGAGAGAAGTGGTCACATGGTGTAGTATGGCTTGAGCAAAGCACACCTAAAATTGTGTACATGTTTGATATTGATGGTCTATGTTAAATATAATTTGATATGTTATGGTGTTTACTTGATAATTTGCATATTTTTCGCATTATTGTATATTATTACATAGTTTTGAAATTCACCCTTTCGTGTTTGTCTAACTTGAAATTAAATTTTGGGAGAAACACCCCTCTGATATGTGATATCGGATTAAGATACTAATTTATATTTTTGAAGCTGTTTTCTTCTTCAACTTTAAAAGATTTAGAGTGCATTGTATCTTAATGTAGAGTCATTTTAATTATTAAGAATCAATGTCAAATGACGTTCTGATGCCCTTCATATCAAAAAAATTTTGATCATAAATTTTATTAATTTTAGATACTTTAAATATCTATAAATATCAAAAATAATTATTTTGGAATTTAGTGTGTAACATTTACAACATTTAAAAAAATAATAATATTTATAAAGGTAAAAAAGTAGATTACTTATATAATTTAAAGGAATAACAAAATGAACATGTTGCTGGATTTATAATAAAAGAAAAAGAAAAAGAGATAAACATAGAAGTAAAAGTTTTTATTATATTCTATATTAATAATACTAAAAATTAAAAAAATATATTTATTGAAATGATGTATATGGAAACTTAACTTACATAACGATATAAAAATAAATACAGTTTAAGAATATGTAAAGTTATGTGAACAAGTTATATTATTTAAAGTAAAATAGGTTATGCAATAGAAAATAGTATGAATAATATTTTATTAATTAAAAATACGTTTTATGATGAGTTTACAATATATTTAGATTTAGTAAAAAATAGTGAACTTTGTGACTATTTAGATGATGACTAAAATCATAAAAGTAAATTTAAAAAATATTTTAAGAAATCATATAAAATTATTCAATAAAAAAAGATATCAACATTTGGTATCAGAGATTCAAAATAATTAAAATGATTAAGTTAAAAATATATATAACACTTTACACAAAAAGTTAACAAAAGCAAAATTAAAAATTTTTAAAACTCAAATACAATGTTAAAAAATACGAATTAGAAACTAATAAGTAGTAATAAGAAATTTTTAAATTTTGAAATAATGACAAAAATAATGAGATAAAATAAAAAATATTAAAGAATATATTATACTTTTGTTAACTAAGGGAAAATGATATTGAATTTGAGAGATTTAAAAACAAAATTTTTAGAATACGAAAAATAAATTAGACTTTCATAAGTTGAAGTTAAATGATTTAAATGAATAAAAAATGCTCGCCACTATAGTTTTAGACTAAAGAGTTAGAGACAAAAGTCAAATTTCCTTAATAAAAACCATTTCTATTATAACTTATTTTTGCAAGGTTAATCGACTAAATCCTAGTTAACAAACTTGTATTATAATAAGATTGAAACTCTCGTATTGCAATATTGCATCTTAGGTTTTCTTCCATCCGTTTTGAATTTTAATTATGTTAAAAACTTATCTTCATAAATATGGTCAATAAATTATAATAGTTATTGTGATTTACACTTGAGAGATCGTTATGAATTAATAAAAAGAAGGTTACTATAAATTTAAATATGTCTAGAAGACATCCTTGATGGTTTATTATTTTGCCTTTTTTTTTTTTTGTATTTTTTACTTTTATAATAAATTTTTAAAATAAAATATAAAACATTCTAAATTTGTATTATATTTAAATAAAAAATTAATTTTATTTCCTTGATGGTGTTTGAATTGGTTTAATTTGACCGAAGTACATTTTTAAGGCAATATAATCGAATACAATATATTTTATTTTATATAAGAAGACAACACAATTGTAGAAAAACAAACACAAAAACAACATGGATCTTAGCTCTCCGATCATTTGCCTCCTTCTACACTCACTTGTGTTTGTTTCTTTGTTTTATTGTAATAATTCTCTAGAAACAAGAAATCCATTAGTTAATCAAACTTTTCAATCAGAGGATGAACTTCTTAAGTTGAAGGAAACCATAGCTATTCGTCTTAAGAAACTCAACAAGCCAGCAGTTAAGACAATTCAGGTATTACAAAATAATTTTTTTGAAATAATATCAAACTCCTTATTATAAATTGTCTTGAAAGAATTTCATGAGAAGTTAATCTTATTAATGCAAAATTTACAAATACTATAAGTTTTTTACATTAAATTTTTAAAATGTTTGTTATGGTTTATTAAAATGTACAAGCAAGGTTTTATATATTTCAAATTAGTCACTATATTTATCATAAATTTGCAAATTTATTTACTTTAGTTTTGAATAAATTGAAAATTGTTCGCGATATTTTTTATAATTTTCAAATATTCCTTATACTTTGTCAAAATTGCAATTATGACCATTTTCATTAAAACTTAAACCAATTTTTTTATCCTAAAAAAATTATAAACTTGCAAAAAAGATTAATTGAAATACATTGTTAGTGTAAAAGGGTTTTACACCATCAATTAATTATAGAGGTTGGATATTAAAAGAAGTTTGACTTTTATTTTAAAAATCTATAAACTAATATAAACGGGTGATGGTAATGAACCGACGGTGTAAAACTTTTTACACTGACAGTGTATAGTAATTAATCTCCTTGCAAAATTACCAACCTTTAAATTTAAAATTACATAGTCTTATGTAATTGTGTACACTCACAGAGTCCTGATGGTGATATCATAGATTGTGTTTTGACACATCAACAACCAGCTTTTGATCATCCTTTATTGAAAGGACAAAAACCAATGGTATTCTTTTCCTTCTTTTTTTTTGTTAATTTATTTGTGGAAAATATAGAGATAACTCTCAAAGATAAATAAACTAATCTATTTCAATTTAATAATTGGAAATTTCGTGCATACTTAGGATCCTCCAGAAATGCCAAAAGGGAATAATCGTATAAATAATTTCAGTGAAAGTATTCAACTATGGAGTTTATCAGGTGAATCATGTCCAAATGGAACAATCCCGATAAGAAGAATAACAGAACAAGATTTGTTAAGAGCTAACTCTGATAGTAGATTTGGAAAAAAATTACCCGTCGGTAGCAATGATCGCCAAGTATGCAATTCTATAAACTCTATTTTTTCACTTCTTTTTATCATCTAGATATCTTCAATTTGAAACATGCAAATTTACTATGAGTTGTATTTGTAAGATTGTCTTTGTCTCTTTGTCATCTAGATATTTTCTCTAATGGTTAATGTTATTTCCGCAGTATGCACTTCAGTTTGTGGAGGATGGAGAGTTCTATGGAGCACAGGCTACTATGAATGTGTGGAATCCACAAGGAGAAAGTAAAAGTGTATTCAGCTTGGCTCAAATGTGGGTAATGTCTGGTACATATGGAAAAGACCTCAATACCATTGAAGTTGGTTGGCAGGCATGTTAATTATTCTCATATTATATTTCCTACTTCGTCTTAATCAATTTAAATTAAATAGGGTTTGTTTATTTTGGTTGCTTTTTTAAATGATTTTTGCAGTTTTATAAATTTTCATTTTAAAAATTTACCAATATTTTTTATCTTTATAATAAATGATTTTAAAATGTTATTTTTTATCTTTTATCTTTTTATTATAAATTTTATTGATATTAAAATCTCAAAAATTATTTAAATTTAAAGCTATTTCAAATAATTTTTTAAAAATCATTTTTTAGATATATCTTTTATAAAAATGTGAATTTGACATTATTTTAAGTATTGATGTATGTTAAAGATGTCAAAATTAGTCTTTTTAATTTTTAAAAATTGAATATAAAAATATTTTCGTAAAATTATTTTTTAAAAAATAAAAAAATATATTTTTTAGATGTAAAAAAAAGGGACTCATAGTGACAAATAGTAAAGATTTCATATTTCTTATTAATATATTGTTTTATCACTAAAAAAACAAACAAACTATCCAATTAAATTTAATTATTTTCATACAAAATCTCAATTCTTTTATAGTGTATTTTTAAAAGCATGAAAAATATTATAGTTTTCAATTTTTATAAAAAAAATACAATATATAATGAAAAGTTTACAAACATATGATAAATTGTTTTACTCCTAACAATCCTGTAATTTCTTATTTCATTGATATCTCAATTCAAAAATATACTATGAAAAATCTAAAATCTAATATAAGACTTTATATATATTTAGGATTAAAGTTAGTTAGTCTTTAAATTGTCCATCTACTTTCATCCATTCTCATTTATAAGATTTTTTATAATTAAAATAATATTAACCAATAAAATTAAAGATGGGGTTGACCTATAAAATTAACACTTCAACTCTTAAATTAGTAATAGAGTGAAATGTGGTGTACGATTAAAATAGATTTAAGGATTGTGATTCTTATATTAAATAGGAGTAGCGGTTGACAAGCAAAAATGTAAGATTTATAGACTTGATATAGGTGGCCAATAGAGATCTTTTGGGTGGAAACGTATGCTTTTAGAGAAGCGAAGTTCTACCTATTCTAGGCAATTTGTTTAAAATAGGTATAACTTCCCTTTTGTTTAGTAGGCATTTTGTCTTTAGGCTCTTGCAGATAGTCCATAACATAGGGTTTTGAAGTTATTTTATCAAGTCAAACAAATATTATTTATCAATTATTTGATATTTTGGTTATTTCATATCATATAAAAATTGTAATTAATTTTTATAAAAAAATATGTAAAAATAAAATTGTCATGATGAAAAAAAGAAAGAATCAAGAGTAATAAATAGTAGATAATAAATTAAAAGAAAAAAAAAACTATTAATATTATAATGTTAATGGAAACTAACTTATAATTTTGAGACAATTATTTTTACAATATGATTTGCAATGCATGGAGTATCATTTTACTCAATGCATTTCTAAAAATTTTGTATTGTTGTCCATCAAACTAAGTTCAAGTTATTTTTTCTAGGTACATCCAAATTTCTACGGGGATCGCCGCACTAGATTTTTCATATATTGGACTGTAAGTAATTTAATTGAAATAAAGATGGGGAAAAATATATACTATTATGCAATAGAAAGTTTATTGAAAAACATAATGGTATTTATAATTGCAGGCTGATGCATATCAACATGGTTGCTACAACTTAAAATGCCCAGGCTTTGTTCAAACGAACAAAGCTATTGCATTAGGAGCTGCAATTTCTCCCGTTTCTACATATAATGGAAATCAATTTGAAATTTCCTTATTTGTATGGAAGGTAATTTCTACTTTGTTTCGGTTGATTATTTTCGAATAATGCTTTGTAATTTCCTTATGCATTTTGTCTTTTAAAATTATTTTTCTAGTAATTTTAATTTTTAAATTTTTTGTCCATTTTTTACCACATCATTTATAGTATACATTTATTTTCTCATTCTATATAATTCTTGGGTATAGGATGTAAAGACAGGAAATTGGTGGCTTCGTTATGGAGATAAAGACCTTGGATATTGGCCATCCTCCTTATTTACAAACCTGAAGAACGCTGCAGCTAGAGTTCATTGGGGTGGAGAAATATTTAATGAACAATATGAACAAGCTTCTTCCACCCAAATGGGTAGTGGACACTTTCCTGAAGAGGGTTATAAAAAAGCTTCATATTTTAACCATATTTATGTTATAGATTCAAAGAGAGTTTGGGTTCAGCCACCAAAACTCAAGAATTATGCAGATAGTCCAAATTGTTATAATGTAAAAGGAGGAGTTGATAGTAGCTGGGGGACTTACTTTTACTATGGTGGACCGGGCAAGAATAAGAATTGTCCCTAAACAAATATTATTACATATTCTATATACGAATTCTAAAGGTGACAAATACTTATAGAAAAAAAAATTAGTTTTGGCATTTTTAGTTAGTATACAATATTATAAATATATGTTAAGATTAAATCTCTTAATAGTTATTTTTTTTTTCACAGGGAGTTCGTTGAGGCTACCAATACCACTTGGTGTTTGACTCTTTGTAATTTTATGAAAATATTTGAAATAAAATAAATAATCAATTTTTGGTACCATTACTATGTATGCCTTTCAAATAATTCCTTCTTTCCATCATTATTTTAATACTATAATATAGAATTATGATATTATCAAAGGAGTCCATACATTAAAAATGAATTAAATTAAATGATAATAATATGAAATATACTCTGGTTATTTTTGTATGATATAGGAAATTCTTATTTTGATGCATTGTGTAAAATATTTTCTACATTTAACTTATACATAAAAAACCATCTTTCATAGAATTTAAAAAATAATTTTTTATCCTTTTATGTCACGTTAACACTAAAATAGTCTCTAAAAAATTATTTTATATTCAATTAAATTTCATATAAATTGATCAAAAGGCGCTACAAAAAAACATGCCTAGATTAGGGAGGTTTTAATCTAATTTCTAGGGATTTTAACACCGCAAAGTTATTTACGGGAGTTAGAGAAACTCCCGCTTATACAATTCCCGTAGTTTATTCGTAGGGGTTTTAGTCATTTGTTGGTATCATATTGCAGGGTTATTGTGAGAGAGTTTGAAACCTCTTCGATATGTATTGTTTGTTTGTAGGTTTTTTAACCTCCTCCTTAAATGCAATAATATTACAAATTTATTTATTTAAAAAAATTGTTATTTATAATTTTTGATGAACTTTTATCCAATTATTTTGAATAATTATTTAAACAACAATCGTACTTTTTTAATTATTGATCAAAGTTGTAAGCATGTTATAAATGTTACGAGTACACTCAAAATTTTATATTAAAAACAAAAATATTATCAATACAGTTTAAAATATTCATAGTCTATAATCACTAAAAGAAAACAGCATTTTAATGTCAGCGGAAAGCCCTCGATAAAAGGCACAAAACCAACGCTAAAGGATAATAGAGTTAACCTAACGTCGGGGTCGGGGCGGACACCTCAAAGCTTGAAGCAAAGCCTAGTATTCAGTCGACGCTAACCCTAGCGTCGACTCTACAAACATTAAAGTGACGCTAATACACAAAAGTCGACACTAAAGTACATACATGTTTATAGTTGGTGTCAATCGTTACCGACACTATTATGTTGTGTGTATTATCTAGCGTCGACCCCGACTTTGACGCTACTAGTGTTGACGTCATGTCATATATAGTCATCGCCAACGGGTAAAATAATTTGTTTTACAAAATTATTTAGATCGTTGTTACTAACATCGGTTGTAGCGGACGCCACATATGGATTTAATTTATTTTAGTTTAAATAATTCTTTTAATGGAATACCAGCGACCTTAATAATCGACGCTAACATATAGTTACACGTAGTTTATTCATTTATTTATTTTTTATTGTAGCGACGGCTACAAATCGACGCTAATGTTGGTGCAAAAATATTCCATTTCTCCCAACAATTTTCACTTGCCTCCTTTTCTTATTTATTTATTTAGTTAAATATCTTGAAGTATAGCGTCACATAAAACGCTAAGGGCCCGTTTGTTTTGCCTTTTTTTAAAAATGATTTTTATAGTGTTATATATTTTAGTGTAAACAAAATTTACAAAGAAACTTTTCATAAAAACTTCAAATGAAAATTTGGTTTGAATAGTTATTCTTAAAATGTTATTTTAGATATTTTATCATTTTATCGAAACTTTTTTTGGATATCAAATTTTTAAAAAATCACTTAATTTTGAAGCTATTTCAAATAGCTTTTCATAAAAATTATTTTTAAGATATGACTTTTTGAAAAAATTGTGATTTTGACTATGTCTTGATCTTCAATAATGTATATGTATGTTATAGAATGAATAATTCAATCTTTTAATTTATAAAAAATAAATTTAGAAAAACTTGTAATATTTTTGTAGAATCCATTTTCAAAAATACAAAGAAAAAATTCATTTTTTTAAAGCTAAAACAAACTGGCCCTAAGTTTTGTAAAAAAACTCATTTCCCCCCACAACTTTAGTTCTCCTCCTTTTTTAAAAGAAATTTATATATATATTTATAATTTTTTTATTCTTTTTAATCAAATAACTTTTCCCTTTTTTTGTATATTAAAATTATTAATATCTTAAATTGACAAATAAATTTTCACATTTTAATATTTATTTAAATAAATATTAAATATAGTTTTAAAATGGCAGACAAATAACTTTTTTTAACCTATTAACATGATATGAAATTTAATTTAAAAATAATTAAGATGTAAAACTTAATATAAAATAAATATATAAAGTATATAAAACTATTATAAACAAATATATAAAATATAAAATACTTTAAATATATATAAAACTAATTTTAAAAATTAAAGTTGAAAACTTATAAAAAATATATAAAATATTTGTTTAAAACTTATTGCAAAAATAAATAAGATATAAAGCTTATAAAAAAACAAATATATAAAACTTATTATAAACAAATATAATAAAATATAAAGTAGTAAAAAAATATAAACTTATTATTATTATTAAAAGAATTGAAGTTGAAAATTATAAATAAAATATATAAAACAAATTGTTTTTAAACTTAATAAAAAAGATATAAAACTTAATATCAAATAAATATAATCAAATATATAAAATATAAAATAGTAAAAAAAAACAATAAGAAAAACAAGTTATTGCATCTCAGAATCGTCACCTTTCATCGTCTCTTTAGAGCTTCTCAAAATCTCAAAATCATTTATTCTCGAAATCTCTTTTAAGGGTGAAATCTTATTTCTTTTCTCTCTTTTCATTGTATCTGTTTTCAATGGCCTAATTTATTCCACAAGTCGTTTCTCATCGCTTCAGGTGCTTGAAAGGAAAAGCAGTTTTGTTGCCCTAATTTCAGGTGCTTGAAATTGATCATAATCCTCAAGAAATCGCTTCAGGAAACCGCTTATACGCTTCAAGAAATCCTTTGTTTCCAGGTTTGGTTGATAATAAAATCATCTCATATTCATTTCTTGTCATACTCTTTTCACACTCTTTCGTTTCCAAGTTCGATTGACAAAGAAATCCTCTCATACTCATTTCTTGTTAAAGAAATCGATTGACATACTCATTCCAGATTCGAATTTTCATTTCTTATCTCCCTCTATTCGTCTTTTCGATTTGATTGTCTTTCCATACCTCCATACAACATTCGCTCTTGTGCTAAAATAAATCATCTTTCCTTACCTCCATACAACATTCGTTCTTGTGCTCGATTAAATGGTTTAAGATTTGCAAATTATCATGAGATAAATTGAAACTAGAAAGGATAATTCCAATACTCTTAAATATGATGTCCAAAATAATTGAAAATAACCACAATTTCATCTCTAAATCACATAACTGCAGAACTACAACATTGATAATAACCAGAATTCCATCTCTAAATCAATGAAATTTCCCACATACAAAAATTCTCAGTAATAATCATTGGCTATCTTTTCTTAAGCATTTTCAATATCAAAATAACAACAATCATTATAATTATTGAAACAAGACATCTCAATTTATAGGCTGAGCCAACATCAACAAATTGATAACATAATGAATCTACTTGCCAATTAGCATGCGACAACTTTGTCAATGTTGTAATAGACTGAACTTACTGTAGTAATAAACTATTGCTTGGAAATTAATTTTAACACTCACTAACTAAATAAAATTCTTAATTTAATAGATATTGTGTCTTATATATGTAGGATAAAGTATTCTTATATTTTTTATCATTCATAATTTAGAACTGTGGTTTCTGATAAACATTGAGCATGAGTTGGGATATCCTATATAATAGTTATCTTTTGTTACAAACTTGTTTTGTTTTCAAACGGTCCCTAAAGTCATACAGGAATGCATGTTAACAAATTGAACGACTCGTAAATTCAAACTCAATAGAAAAGTAGCAATCACATAAATTTATTTAAGGATCAATATACACATGAGCACTACAAAGAATAACATGAGAACAAACTACAAGATAACGAGAACAGGCACACACATACAAGAATACATTCAATATTATTGGAATTTAACAGAAACTTAAAATAAAAAACACATTCAATTTTATTGGAATTTAACAGAAACTTAAAAAATGCATTCTATAATCAACCCAAATCGTTATAAGTTTAAGCTCCAACAAATTTCTCAAAAAATTCAACATAATGCAACAACAAATCATTATAACTTGAGTTGCCAAAATCCTTCTCAACAAACTCAACATAAATGAAAATCAAATCATAAAAAAAATTAATTGCATAAATGTAATATAAAAATTAATAAATAAAAAACTAGTAAAACAAAATATACATTATCCTTATATATGATTGTGATAAAAACTTACAGTCCAGAATGAAGAATCATTCTAACAAACCCAACCAAAGGAACCAAATCCTCTAAAATTTGATCTTCCTAGTCAACTCACTTATCTTTTTCCTCTTGTTCATCATAGCAATGTTCCTCCACGATTCATGGACAGGAAAAGCTTTTCCAATACATTAACAAGCTCAGGAATAGAAGGTTGAAGAGATATGGTCGATGAAAGAGAGGAGAGGTCCTTCGTAGGGAGCGGAGAGGACAAAGGAAGAGCCAACAACGATGATTACCGGAGAGAGTGGAAGTGAACGAAATCAATTAGGGTTTTCTAGAGTCGAACATAATAAATTGAAGATTGAGGAATTTGTTGAAGTGGGGGTTTTGTGGACAAACGAAATCAATTGTTAAAGGTGTTAGATAATCCTGGATAACTTCGAAGAATCGTATTCGTACACTTTCCGAACAAAGTATTTCGACCCTATTCTTGCCTGGGTTCACGAAATCTTTGTGGGGATAATTCTTGAAGAACAATTTGTTTCTGGCAAACAGAAATATTCAGGAATGTAGAGAGAAAGTTTGGTTTCGTTATGTCTTTTAAACTGAGGCCAAATGACTCCTTATATAGGAGATCAATAACAGAAACCGAAAAGACGCAACTGTTCAGAAACGGTTACGTCGGTTGGGAAAGGGTTCAACTGTTCAAAAGAAAATTTCGAACGGGGCGCTGCCCCGCACCCCGCCAGGGGCTTCGCCCCTTGGAACCCCGTTTCAATTATACGTTGGCTCGACGAGCGTGCACTCCGCACTACCCCTAACTCGTTTCCAAGCTTTAACGCATAATTGCATCGCCCTGTAGTAAATCACATTACTACTAAAATCACCAACAAATCCCCCCCATTTTAGTGTAATCCTTGATTTACTCAGTATATACAATAATATATACAAGGGTATAACACACAGGTATAACGATCAAACAAATGCATAAATGAAAATGTCTTGCGATTGAATTTTCATCTTAGTACAAATACACATTCCAAATACTCGAAAATCGGGGTGTCATCGCGATTGAAGTCGTCAATCCATTTGAGTGTCTGAAGATATAGTACATATATGTTTCTTACAATACTCTACTATTCATACTTGACACTTTACAAGCCATGTGTCCTTATCCATTAATAAGCATATAGGAAGCCAAGTCCAAGCTTCTTGAAGCGGCAAAACTTCATGCTCACATAGGTGATTCTTTTAATCTTACACCTGCATTTGCAATTTTCCAAAAGAACCATTAAGAAGATATAATTCAACCTAGCCATCACTTGCAGGTCTGAGCACATACCTTGGGAAGATAAACACAATTGCTCCAATCTCTAACTATGATCTTTCCACATTGAATTTTTCTTCTAATGTTGTATTAGAAGGGAATTGGGTATACCATAGCTAATAGATTTAAATGGACTTTAATCCCGTCCCAATTACCGACTTCTTCACTAAGTCTCTAGCTAACCCCTTCGTCAAGTGGTCAGCTAAGTTTTGTTGCGACCGAACAAACTCAATAGATATCACCCCATTCATGATTAGTTCCCTAATCATACTATGTCTAACACCCAAATGTCTAGACTTTCCATTTTATATTTGACTATAAGCTTTAGCCAATGTGGCAGTACTATCACAACAGATAGAAATTGGTGATATCGGTTTAGGCCATATCGGAATCTCATATACCAAATTCCTTAGCCATTCCGCTTCTTTACTAGCAGCAGCTAATGCTACAAACTCAGATTCCATTGTGGAACCAGTTATACATGTTTGCTTCTTGGAAGCCCATGAGATGGCACCTCCCCCAAGCAAGAACACCCATCCACTTGTAGAGGATGAATCTTCAACATTATTTATCCAACTAGCATCCGAATAACCCTCTAACACCGAAGGAAATCCCATATATGACAATCCATAATTCATTGTACCCTTCAAGTACTTGAATACCCTAGTTATCGCATGCCAATGATGTCTACTAGGATTACTAGTAAATCTGCTCAACTTTCCAACCGCATAAGCAATATCCGGTCTAGTGCTAATCATAGCATACATCAAAGAGCCTATAGCTTTTGAATATTCGAGTTGATCCACAAGTTTACCTGTATTTGGCATAAGCTTTTCTCCCGGATCCATGGGAGTACTTACTGGAGAACAACTTTCATAATTAAACTTCTTGAGTATTTTCTCAATGTAATGAGATTGCGTAATTACAATCCCCTTATTCTCCCGTTTAATCTTAATACCAAGAATAACGTCCGCTTCTCCCATATCCTTCATGGAGAACTTTGATGACAAGAAATTCTTCGTTTTATCAACTTGATTTTGGTCGGTGCCAAAGATCAACATGTCATCAACATATAAACAAATGAAAATTCCTTTACCGGAAGTATCAAATTTGCTATATACACATTTGTCAGCTTGGTTTAGAATGAAACCATTAGACAAAACAATCTCATCAAACTTTTGATGCCACTGCTTCGGAGCTTGTTTCAGCCCATACAACGACTTAACTAGCTTACACACTTTATGCTCATTACCAGGCATTACAAATCCTTCAGGTTGCTTCATATACACTTCTTCCTCCAAATCACCATTCAGAAATGTTGTTTTGACATCCATTTGATGAATCACTAGATTATGAATAGCCGCCAAGGCAATCAACAATCTAATAGTAGTGATACGAGCAACAAGAGCATAGGTATCGAAATAATCAATCCCTTCCTTTTGTCTGAAGCCTTGGATAACTAATCTAGCTTTAAACTTGTAAATTGTACCATCGACTTTCATCTTCTTTTTGAAGATCCATTTGCAACCCAATGGTTTGCAACCTGGTGGTAAATCAGATAATACCCAAGTATTATTTTCCATGATAGAACCAATCTCTTCGTCAATTGCTTCTTTCCAAAAAACAGAATCTCGAGATTTCACAGCTTCATCATACGTTCTTGGATCCTCCTCTATACTATAGCAATAATAGTATTGAGTGTCAATCTGATCCTTTGATCCCTCAACTAAATATAGTTGAAAATCAGATCCATAAGATCTAGATTTTCTAGCTCTTTTGCTCCTACGGGGTTCAAGTGTCTCACTTGGCACATCATTTGAATGATCATCCCTTAGAGATTCATCTGAATTAGGTATAGAGTCCTTTGGTCTAGGTATATAAGAGAAACAATTCTCATCAAATATG
This sequence comes from Lathyrus oleraceus, assembly GCF_024323335.1. NCBI lineage: Eukaryota > Viridiplantae > Streptophyta > Magnoliopsida > Fabales > Fabaceae > Lathyrus > Lathyrus oleraceus. The sequence continues at coordinate 253,039,963 of NC_066582.1, read as the reverse complement.
GCATCTCTCGATTCTATAATTATGTTAATAGAAATCTAGTCATTAGGTTCTATAACATAAAACCTATAGGCCTTGGAGTGCTCAGCATATCCAACAAAGATGCAAGCTACACCCTTTTCACCCAAAGTTTTCCTTTTTGGGTCCGGGAGTCTAACCACGGCCCTACAACCCCAAACACGTAGAAATGTTAAGTTGGGTCGTTTCTTATACCAAAGTTCATATGGGGTAGTCTTGTTCCTTTTATTAGGAACCCTATTTAACAAATAGCAAGTCGTTAACATAGCTTCTCCCCAAAACCCTTCACTCAAACTAGAGTAAGATAACATGGCATTCACCATTTCCTTAAGCACTCTATTTTTCCTTTCAGCCACACCATTTTGTTGAGGTGTATAAGGTGTCGTAGTCTCATGAATGATTCCTACGGATTGGAAAAATACAGGATCATAATATTCACCACCTGTATCTGTACGTAATGTTTTAATCAACACATTCTGTTGCACTTAGTCGCATTACGCGAAAAACCGGCGGGAAAACGAAACAACAGAGCCGCCACCGTGCGTTATTTATCCCAAAAGAGGGAAAGGAAACGCTCGAAGTAAACCTGGAAAAGACGTGGTCTCACGACCAGAGAGAGATGGGATCGGGAGTCGGTTATGCGAAGGGAAGGTATTAGCACCCCTACGCATCCGTCGTACTCGACGGGATCCACGCACAAAAGGAAGGATAAAGGTTGCTAAAAACTGCTCAAACAAACTGCACAAGGCTGGAAGGAAACACAGAAATACAAGAGAAATTGACTCGGCAGGATATCGCATCCTGGGCCTACGTAGCCTGTCATACACAGACATCAGAGTCGACGTAGTTCGGGACGGGGGGAAACGTGCTCGCTAGGATGTCGCATCCTATGCATACGTATCCTCTCTAACCAGAGAAGAATCAGAGCACTCGTAGCTCGGCTAACGCACGCCAAACAAAACCACACAGGAAACCAACTGCCAATCGCTGGACTTACGTCAGACTCCACTCAAACAGGCAAACATGGAAACCGAACGCCAATCGCTGGACTTACATCAGACTCCGAACCAACAAACACACACTGGAAACCAACTGCCAATCGCTGGACTTATGTCAGACTCTAACACACAAAAATGGTTGAAAAAGAAAAGGGCGCCCGGAGAGATCAGCTCATCTCCTGCCTACGTACCTCATCTGGTATGAGGATCAGGGCGACGTAGTTCCCCTATGCAGGGAAAAAGGACTTCTAACCTAACCAGAGACTGGGAAATCACAAACTAGAAGGGAGACTGACTCGAGCCTAATAGTTATCATGTAAATTCACCATGGTCCTAGGTTGAGGTTTCTATCTAACTTGCACAAGGAGCAAGCTATCCTAAACAGCACAGGAAAATACATACAAGCACAACAAGCAAGCACACACACTATATGCACACAATTGGGCTCATACAAGGTTAGGCTGTGAAACACAAGCCAACTGGAATCGGGTGTAGTTAGCTCTTAACCCTAACATTGAGAGTTAGGGTGAAGCAGATGAAATAGAAAGTGAGGGTAAGACCTCACAGCTCTTATCCCTGGCCTGGGAGAGCTTCAGACAAATGAAAGTGTGGGAGTTCAGAAAGTAGGAACTCTTCTCCACATATGACTGACACAACAAAGATCTTGGGTTAATATCCACAATGCATCAACACAAGGTATGTGAGCAAAGTGGATGACACACTGAATAGCAGGAGATGGATTGCACATCTCTTTTATCTGCCAATTGCCTCATAGAGGTCTTTTCCTGCTTGGCACAACAGTAAACAAACACAAGCATTGCCTCTTAAGGAGGGCTTCAGACAGGTGCCTGCCCACATAACAGGACAGGTCTTCCAGACTACATGAAGTCAGAGAGTTATACCTCAGTGGTTAAGCAACCAAGCAAAGCAAAATCAAGTTCAAAAGAACTCAAAGCAACTTATGTACCTGAAAAAGTCTAACCCAATCAGTATACAAGTCAAACAATCAAACAGACAGTCAATCACACAATCAGACAGATAAGCAAGCAATGCAACAGTGAGCAAGGCGCAAGCTATTAAGCCACTTGGTCTCAAAACCTACAAAACAAATCAAGGTTAGCCAACATCTAGAGCAAACATCAATGCTCAAGTGAGGAAGCATCATTAACTATGGACTTGGATGTGTAAACCTGGAATCAAAGCTCAATTGTGAGTCACAAACCACTAGGTCAAGGCCTAGGGTCAAAGATGGAGAAAAAATTCAAAACAGAACATGAAATTCAACATGAATCAACTTCATTCAATCAAGAACATAATCCAAAAGGTCCCATATCAATATCATTAACCAAAAGCATGTCATGAACCAAACATGGCAAGGTATGCAAATTGTGACCACATTGTGACATCAGAAGAAACAAATGCACATTAAATAAAAAATGATTCAAATAATCTTGGCAAAATTCATGAGTAAACAGGACATACAACATGATCATCACACAAACAATTAGAAGCATTGGACATCATTAGGCATGGTAATCACATAGCATAAGTCAAGGCAAGCATAACAAGCACATGTGTGACACAAATTGTCACACCAACTTAGCATAGGCATAAAACAGAGATGGATCATGGTAAAAACCTTAAACCAAAGCCAAAACAACATTCAACATGTCTAGAAATAGTGTGCAAAATTTCACATTCATTGGATAAGGAACAAGCATTTCATGATCAAATGAAATTCAAGGCAATTCAAAAGCTCACATATGACCATCCAGAATGAAAAATCTCAATTAAATCAGAAATGATCCCAAAAAATCCAACAAAATTCATGATCAATCACAACATCTATAATATGCATCATACAAAAAATCAAAGCAATTGAAGTTCATTTGGCATGGCAAACAAATCAATCAAGTTGAATATCACAAGGTGTGACACAAATTGTCACACCTACCTTAACATGATCACAAAACAGAAATGACACATGATAAAAATACCAAATCAACACCATAATGTTAAACCATGAGTCTAGTTATAGCATGCAAAATTTCATGAGCATTGGATAAAATCTCAGCATTTCACAAAGGATATGGCAAGGCAATGTCAAGAATGGACATGTACTCAATCTCCTTAGACAAAATAAATTTTCAGGCCAGGCACAATTTATGGAAAAATGATGATAAAATAGTAGACAAAAAATGCAACATGATGCAAAAAACCTCATATTTTTTGGAGCATTATACAATTTGTTTTGATTTTTGGAAGATGAAGAAAAATTAAAAAAAAACATGAAGCCATGGTGTCATACGGTGAACTGACTATATGTGTTTTTGCTTTGGAAAGCAAATGTCGCGGATAGCAAGAGTCGCCACCGACTTTTCTTTTATCCCATAAGGAAAGGTGGAAAAGAACAGGAAAGACCTTAATTAGATTTTGAGTTCGGGAGGTACATTATACAAAGGGAAGGTGTTAGCACCCTTTGTATCCATGGTTATCCATGGGCTCTTAATTGCTTGATCACTTATGTTTGTCTGAAAAAAGTGTTGGTGAATTGCTTGAAAAATGTTTTGAAAAGAGAGTTTAACTTTGTAATGATTCTTGTACGAATGTATACAAAGTATTTATCTCGTTTAGTTTCGAAAGCAGTTTAGAAAAATATAACTTGGCAATGATTCTAGTGCGAATGTATACCAAGTGGTGATTTTCTAGTATTTGCAAAGTGTGAGGTATGAAAAATACTTTAGGTTGTGAGCTAGCAATTAAGAGTTATACCCACCCAAGGTCTTTATGGGCATTTCCTATCCTTATGAGGGTAAAACTGTCCTTACTATTGAGAAGTAAGTAGTCTTATCCCTTTGGATGTAAAGGGACATCGTAGGGTCATCGTTTGGTCATTGAAGGCAACATTTGTAAGGATACCTTAGCATTCGAAGGGACGATCATCATTTAACCGTAGGCTACAACGACGGGTCATCGAGGGACAAAATCATATATTCGCAGGCAACATCCGAGGGACAATGATTTATTTTATAGGGACATGATGATTTAATCGAAGGGTCTTTGCTAAGTGTATCCCCACATTCGCGGGACATGACCATAATACCGTAATACCGTAGGGCACCAAAGAGAGGTCCAAGATCACATATTCAAAGGCAACATTTTACACTCAATTAGGTAGTTGTAATTAGGTAGTTAGGTCCACATTAATTAAGTAATTAGGATGAATCTCCACATTAAAATCAATTAAATAATTACATTAAAATCAATTAAGTAATCAGGATGAATCTCCACAAGGGTATCCCACAAATAAAGTGGGATACCTAGCAAGCTACCCTCTTCGGGAGTATGTGAGTCCTTACAATATTCAGCAAACAGGTCAGAATACCAAATGGGGGTGCAATCAAGGATTACACCGCAAAAGAAACACAACGGTAGGACAGAATAGAACAAAATAGAAAAATCATAGAATAAAACAGATCCGATAAACATAGAACAGAACAGAAAAATCAGCGACTGTCACGTTCGCTGCTGCCTCGCCTAGCGAAGGCTTAGCGAACGCTCGCTACATGCTCGCTTAGCGATTGGCTAGCGAGCGGCTGCGGGTTTTGGTTTTGATAACAGTACAATTTCGACAAGCTGCACACCCTATGGCATTCAATTACAGAAATAACATGGTCGAACATTCATGATATTCAGGCATACTTAAACTCACATGCAAAATCTAATTACATATCCAAAAATTCAATCATGATGCATTATGTATTTAGAGATTACAGATTGGAAGCATAAAACAGTAGTGATGCGCAAACCTGTTTGCAATTGAATTGCAACGCTGAATTGGCAGATCACTTTTGGTATCGGATGGAGTTGGACGGAGGTAAACCTTGTGCAGATACGTTGCCTTCAGGGTTTCCTTTAGGGTTGCTCTGAATTCTCTTGGTTAGCCTCCAAGGTTTGATTGCTAGGGTTCCGGTTCGTCTCCTTCTGTCCGTCTTCGTTCTCTCTCTTTCTGACTGAAATGTTGGTATTTATAATGGTTTGTTGTGACCTAATGGGCTCAGAATGAAGCCCAGAATTTTCTGGTATTCGCAAGCTTCGCTAGGCGAGTGGCGTAGTGAAGGGTTCGCTAGGCGAAGGCGTTGCTCGCCTAGCGAGCATGCCAATTTGAGCCATTTTCTGGATTTGGCCATCTGTGTGCTGGGTCTTGGTTCCTTTAAGATCAATGCCTTGAAAAATAAGTTGGAGTGCCTTGAAAAATGCCTTGTAATATTAACGGGCAAATTTTGGGGTATGACACATGGCATGGATTATAATGGAGGGAAATGTAAAATCAGCAAGCACATTCAAAAGATTGTCCTGGCGCGGAATCGAAGGCTGAGCTAGTTTGAAAAATAAGTTGGAGTGCCTTGAAAAATGCCTTGTAATATTAACGGGCAAATTTTGGGGTATGACAGCTGCCCCTGTTCAATATTCTTGAACCGAGAGAGTTAGAATGGTATGTACGCCATTCGTGGTCTGGAGGTGGAAGATTATTGAACACTAGAATGCCCCAAAAATTTGCACTTGTTAATCAAAAGTTAGTCTTGATGGAGATGGGCTTAAAGATGCCATCCAGGAAGTTTGATGCTGAAAGATCAGAATGGGTCATACGCTGCTGGGGATAAAGGATCAGAATGGACCATACACTAGATCGTATCTGAATTACAGAATGAAACGTCTATTAGGCTGCCTCTGGAGAGGTAAAGATCAGAATGGATCGTACGCTAGATCGTATCTGAGTAGCAGAATGAGTTATCCATTAGGCGGGTGACTTCGCTGGGGATGAAAGATCAGAATGGATCGTACGCTAGATCGTATCTGAGTTGCAGAATGAGCCGTACGTTAGGCTGTATCTGACGAAGGTAGAATCAGAATGGATCGTACGCTAGATCGTATCTGAGTTGAAGAATGAGCCGTACGTTAGGCTGAATCTGATGATGAAAGGGGTAGTCGTATGCTAGACTACACTTCAGAAATGTACCGTACGCTAGGTAGCATCTGAGGGAATGAACATCCAAATGGGTCGTACGCTAGACCGTCTCTGAGCAGAATGAGCCGTTCGTTAGGCTGAATCTGATGATGAAAGGGGTAGTCGTACGCTAGACTACACTTCAGAAATGTACCGTACGCTAGGTAGCATCTGAGGGAATGAACATCCAAATGGATCGTACACTAGACCGTCTCTGAGCAGAATGAGTCGTCCGTTAGGCTGAATCTGATGATGAAAGGGGTAGTCGTACGCTAGACTACACTTCAGAAATGTACCGTACACGAGGTAGCATCTGAGGGAATGAACATCCAAATGGGCCGTACGCTAGACCGTCTCTGAGCAGAATGAGCCGTTCGTTAGGCTGAATCTGATGATGAAAGGGGTAGTCGTACACTAGACTACACTTCAGAAATGTACCGTACGCTAGGTAGCATCTGAGGGAATGAACATCCAAATGGGTCGTACGCTAGACCGTCTCTGAGCAGAATGAGTCGTCCGTTAGGCTGAATCTGATGATGAAAGGGGTAGTCGTACGCTAGACTACACTTCAGAATGTACCGTACGCTAGGTAGTATCAGAGGATTTGAAGATCAGAATGGATCGTACGCTAGATCGCATCTGAGTTGAAGGAGTCATATGTTGAGCTGAATCAGAATGAACCATACGCTAGGCTATATCTGATAGTATTTGTATATGTTGTATTTGCAATGAATATCTGGGATGTAGTTGAATCTCGAATGTGATTGATAACGATGTCCGTCTGAATGGACCTTTGTTTTGACTGTATCAGGAGGATAATTAACCTGAAAAATAAAGTTAGCTTCATGCCATGTCATGATGCATGAGATGTTTTATGCTTATGAAAATAGATGCGAACAATGTATGCATGCGTATGCTGTGAAATGATGTAATGAATGAATTATGCATCTGAAAAGTTTTTCCCGGCGACTCCCTGGGGAAAACAAATCCCCATCTTCTGGTTGGAGATACTTGTATTGATGACCCTTTCTCAGCTAGGATACTTGATTTCCGTCTGATGGTAGAAATATTTAACAGGAGCCTGGCTGGGGGTGGAAGAGATGACCAATTTGTCTAGTAATGCCAATTGCTTCTGGGGAATAACTGGCTTTGCTGGGGAATAGAATCAGCACCCGGATTCATTGGAAGGCATGGTTAGACCTTATCCTCGATCCCGAAGTCTTGTATTAATCGCTACTTCTATTTTATGCGTGCATTTTTGGTAAACATCGATCATATTCAAATGCATATATTAATTCAAACTAAATCAATGGATGTTTACGCCAACAAAACAGAGAAAGTGAAACGAAAGCATTTTTTTGGAAATAAAATTGTATTGAGTTTGAAAGAGGGCCTATAAACAGGCAATTTGTGTACAAAGAGACAGAAATCCTAGTAAGAGGAAATCGTCGAGAACATAAAGAAAAAGCTATGAAGGAAAAGTCCTATCGATTTTAATTCTGCTACTGTCATTATGTCTTCAAGCATCTCATCTACTGCTGTCGGATAGAAGTGATTGGCTTGTTCAGTCCCTTGAACTTGGATGAAGTTGTCTGAGAACGGGATATAGTCACACGCTTTTAATCCCTAATTTTTGCCTGGACCGCCTTTTCAGGTTTTCAGTCCACCAGGATACCCTTTTTTGCCCAAGCCGCCTTTTCAGGTTTTCGACTCGTCGGGTGTACATTTTTATATGTTTATCCCTAATTTTTGCCCGAACCCTTTTTGGTTCGCCGGGATGCCCTTACTTTTGCCTAGGTGCATCGACCTAGCGGGTCTCTTTTATGCGTAGTATTTTTTGACTATGTCTGCGTTCACGGGATGTGGGAAGTCTTCGCCATCCATTGTAGCAAGTATCATGGCTCCACCAGAGAATACCTTCTTAACTACAAATGGCCCTTCGTATGTGGGAGTCCATTTGCCTCTAGAGTCACCTTGTGGTAGAATGATACGCTTTATTACCAAGTCGCCAATTTGATACACCTGTCTCTTGACCTTTTTGTTAAATGCCTGGGTCATGCGCTTCTGATATATCTGCCCATGACAAACAGCCACAAGTCTTTTTTCATCAATCAAATTTATCTGATCGAGTCGAGTTTGAATCCATTCATCCTCGTCTAAACCTGTCTTTTTCATGATTCTTAGAGAGGGAATCTGAACTTCCACCGGTAATACGGCTTCCATTCCGTAGACTAAAGAGAAAGGAGTTGCCCCTGTCGAAGTGCGTAATGAAGTGCGATAACCATGAAGAGCAAATGGTAACATCTCATGCCAGTCTTTGTACGTTACTGTTATCTTTTGTATGATCTTCTTGATATTCTTATTAGCAGCCTCCACAGCGCCGTTCATCTTTGGCCGGTACGGAGAAGAGTTATGGTGTTTTATTTTGAACTGCGTGCAGAGTTCAGTAGTCATCTTGTTGTTCAAATTGGAAAGAGCAGGTTTTCCAAATGTATATTTGATAAGATCCATCTTAGAAATCAATAAAGTGGTATGATTCAACATATACTGTCTTAGTCGGCGAGCAGCCCAAGCCAAAGCACAACAAGCTTTCTCGAGTTGTGAGTATCTTGTTTCATAGTCGGTACCTTTTGCTAAGGTAGTATATTGCATGCTCTTTTCGACCAGACTCGTCATGTTGCCCCAACACACACCCTATTGAATTTTCTAACATGGTCAAATACATGATTAAAGGTCTTCCTTCAACTGGTGGCATCAGATTTATAGGTTCTTGGAGATACTTCTTGATTTTGTCAAAAGCTTCTTGACATTCATCATTCCATATCATCTCTTGATTTTTCCAGCGAAAACCTCTACATAGTCACATAACATCCGACTCAATCTTTCTTTGACACTGTTTTCCAAGCCTGCTCCTATTTTGACTCCTTTCTTGTCTACTTCAGTACCCAGATTCACAGTTTCGATTGATTATTCCTGCGGCTGTATGGTCTTTTCTTCTTGCAGTAACAGTCTGGTAAGCTCTCAGGTACTTCACAATCTTCCTCACTTCCATCCTCGGCTTGGTAGATCGGATTTTCAAAGTCATAATGAACAGTAGCAGAGTTATTACCAACAAGATCCAGAGTGGATGTGGATCGGCAAATTGTTACGTGAGTGTGTGCAAGAAAACATAGCTTATTTGAAAGATGACAGGAAAGATAAAGAGCGCAATATTTGAATGCAAAAAGGTCCATTGATTTATTGAATGTGAATATGCTTATAAAAATGACAAAACCTTTAACAAAATTTAATACATTAAAATAAGCAATAACAATTACTCCTAACTAAAGGAAATCAGGATAGTGTCTTCAGCCTTCCAATTATTGAGTCCGTCATCAATTGTTAGGAAAATCCAACTATCCGAGTCACAATCGTTATCAGCATCTTCCACAGCATTGACAGTCTCGTCATGGTTAGGCAGAGGGGCAGTGATGTCATTAGGAGTCTTCGGAGGATCAGAGGTAGCCGCCTGTATCTTTCCACTTCGAATGCCGCGTTCAACATGCTCACCTGTTAATATAAGTTCAGTGAAACCCGATGAGGAACTTCTCAATAGATGGCTGTAGAATGGGCCAGTCAGTGTGCTCATGAACATGTCCACTAATTCTCGATCAGTCATGGGGGGTTTGACTCTGCCAGCCAAATCTCTCCATTTTTGGGCATATTCTTTGAAGCTTTCTTTAGAGCCCATAGTCATATTCTGCAACTGTAGCCGAGTAGGCGCTAATTCAGAATTATACTGGTAATGCTTGTAGAATGCCGTCGCTAAATCAGTCCAGGTGTGGATGTTAGAGCTCTCGAGCTGATAATACCACTCCAACTGTGTGCCAGACAGACTCTCTTGGAAGAAATGGATCCATAGCTTCCTATCAGTGGTATACGGCTGAATCTTTCTCACGTAAGCTCTCAGATGCATCTGAGGACAAGATGCACCATCATACTTAGTGAAAGTGGGGATCTTGAATTTGCGAGGAATGACCACATCCGAGACTAGACCCAAGCTTTCGAAATCCAGACCGGGTGCTTTCTGACCCTCCATAGCTAGCATACGTTCTTCCAGCAGTTTATACTTATCACCTTTTGGAGAGTACTGTTCATTTTCATAATCTTCATCGTCGTCCTCCTGGCTGAAAGGATCAGCATTCTCCTCTTCTGAATCTGTCCCCTCTTCTTGATCCTTCGGAATCCTAATCTTGACTCCTGCAGCCTGTCCTTTAAGCCTTCTTCCCGGGTTAATGTAACTCACAGGTTTCTGGTCTTTCTTCTTCTCGAGCAAGAGGGCCTTCAGTTCCTCTTGTCCCTTGGATAAGCTCAGCATCATCTCCTGGAATTGAACATTCTGAGCCTGGAGATCTTTGACAGTTTGTTCGAGAGCCATTTTTCTGTTTGCAATAGGAAGATCGTGAGAACATTGATCCCTTTTGAGTACCTGTTATGCAATGTTATGTTATGCTATGCAATGTATGAAATGTTTTCAATGTTTAGAGTCCTTGAAATGGTTAGTACAATGCAATGATGTTATGATGTTATGATGTTATGATGTTATGTAAATAACAAGCACAAGCAAGTCACACAATCATCATTCCTAAGTTTTAAGGCTTGCATGAGTTCCGTAGGTAAGTACCCTCCCCACTGAAGTTTGGTTGGTTCAACCTGTCCTAGAATAGTAACCGGGTTCTAGAAGGATCTCAAATCATTGACCTTTCTTTAAGTCCACTTCAGTGCAACACCAAGTGGTTGACCGATGCTTCCCTAAAGTCCAATCTCAAAGAGTGTAGTATCGAGTCTCAACCAACCCCAGTCGGAACCGAAGTCAGTTATCTCACTACTTTCTAATGGCTAGGATGAGTCAATTAGGGTTCTAAAGGTCTGGTTAATGCTTTGATGACACCACGCGGAAGCCAAATTTTCCTCAAGTAAACATGAGGAACATCAGGACATCCAAAGTGTCACATTAACCGTAGCCATCATTTTGACCATTCCAGTATACGCCGGATAGTCGCGATGATCTTTTGCTACTTACCTAAGGTACACTAGATCCGGGTGTAGGATCTTTCACTCAAGCATAAAATACCCAAGCAATCCCTTAAAAGTAAATCAGACAATTTAAATAAGTGATCTTGTTTTTAAGGTAACCTCTCTTTAATAGTCCCCAGCAGAGTCGCCAGTTCTGTCATACGGTGAACTGACTTTATGTGTTTTTGCTTTGGAAAGCAAATGTCGCGGATAGCAAGAGTCGCCACCGACTTTTCTTTTATCCCATAAGGAAAGGTGGAAAAGAACAGGAAAGACCTTAATTAGATTTTGAGTTCGGGAGGTACATTATACAAAGGGAAGGTGTTAGCACCCTTTGTATCCATGGTTATCCATGGGCTCTTAATTGCTTGATCACTTATGTTTGTCTGAAAAAAGTGTTGGTGAATTGCTTGAAAAATGTTTTGAAAAGAGAGTTTAACTTTGTAATGATTCTTGTACGAATGTATACAAAGTATTTATCTCGTTTAGTTTCGAAAGCAGTTTAGAAAAATATAACTTGGCAATGATTCTAGTGCGAATGTATACCAAGTGGTGATTTTCTAGTATTTGCAAAGTGTGAGGTATGAAAAATACTTTAGGTTGTGAGCTAGCAATTAAGAGTTATACCCACCCAAGGTCTTTATGGGCATTTCCTATCCTTATGAGGGTAAAACTGTCCTTACTATTGAGAAGTAAGTAGTCTTATCCCTTTGGATGTAAAGGGACATCGTAGGGTCATCGTTTGGTCATTGAAGGCAACATTTGTAAGGATACCTTAGCATTCGAAGGGACGATCATCATTTAACCGTAGGCTACAACGACGGGTCATCGAGGGACAAAATCATATATTCGCAGGCAACATCCGAGGGACAATGATTTATTTTATAGGGACATGATGATTTAATCGAAGGGTCTTTGCTAAGTGTATCCCCACATTCGCGGGACATGACCATAATACCGTAATACCGTAGGGCACCAAAGAGAGGTCCAAGATCACATATTCAAAGGCAACATTTTACACTCAATTAGGTAGTTGTAATTAGGTAGTTAGGTCCACATTAATTAAGTAATTAGGATGAATCTCCACATTAAAATCAATTAAATAATTACATTAAAATCAATTAAGTAATCAGGATGAATCTCCACAAGGGTATCCCACAAATAAAGTGGGATACCTAGCAAGCTACCCTCTTCGGGAGTATGTGAGTCCTTACAATATTCAGCAAACAGGTCAGAATACCAAATGGGGGTGCAATCGAGGATTACACCGCAAAAGAAACACAGCGGTAGGACAGAATAGAACAGAATAGAAAAATCATAGAATAAAACAGATCCGATAAACATAGAACAGAACAGAAAAATCAGCGACTGTCACGTTCGCTGCTGCCTCGCCTAGCGAAGGCTTAGCGAACGCTCGCTACATGCTCGCTTAGCGATTGGCTAGCGAGCGGCTGCGGGTTTTGGTTTTGATAACAGTACAATTTCGACAAGCTGCACACCCTATGGCATTCAATTACAGAAATAACATGGTCGAACATTCATGATATTCAGGCATACTTAAACTCACATGCAAAATCTAATTACATATCCAAAAATTCAATCATGATGCATTATGTATTTAGAGATTACAGATTGGAAGCATAAAACAGTAGTGATGCGCAAACCTGTTTGCAATTGAATTGCAACGCTGAATTGGCAGATCACTTTTGGTATCGGATGGAGTTGGACGGAGGTAAACCTTGTGCAGATACGTTGCCTTCAGGGTTTCCTTTAGGGTTGCTCTGAATTCTCTTGGTTAGCCTCCAAGGTTTGATTGCTAGGGTTCCGGTTCGTCTCCTTCTGTCCGTCTTCGTTCTCTCTCTTTCTGACTGAAATGTTGGTATTTATAATGGTTTGTTGTGACCTAATGGGCTCAGAATGAAGCCCAGAATTTTCTGGTATTCGCAAGCTTCGCTAGGCGAGTGGCGTAGCGAAGGGTTCGCTAGGCGAAGGCGTTGCTCGCCTAGCAAGCATGCCAGTTTGAGCCATTTTCTGGATTTGGCCATCTGTGTGCTGGGTCTTGGTTCCTTTAAGATCAATGCCTTGAAAAATAAGTTGGAGTGCCTTGAAAAATGCCTTGTAATATTAACGGGCAAATTTTGGGGTATGACACATGGCATGGATTATAATGGAGGGAAATGTAAAATCAGCAAGCACATTCAAAAGATTGTCCTGGCGCGGAATCGAAGGCTGAGCTAGTTTGAAAATATTTGGCGCCATATGATGAAACTCAGCGTTTCATTTAAACGCTGGCAGGTCAACGGCTGAGTGTGCTCGGTCAAAGGCTGGTGAACCAATTAAAAGGCCACGCAAGCGAGGACGTGGACCAGTACATGCGCATATCCTAATAAACACATGCAGATGCAGCAAAGTGTTTTCTAAGGATCAAGAAACCGTGGCCTATGCAATCATCATCTTCTTCCTCACGCGTTCAACATGAACAGTAGCAACATCATGAGCATCAAGAACAAAATTCTCAGAAATGGAAATTAAGCATATCATCGTGTACATCCTTTAGCATACATCAAGAATCCATAACTAATTCTTCAAGAAACACTCAAACATGCATGAATCGAAGCAAATAAGAATCATCATCCAAACTTTATACAAGCATATCTCACTCAATTTTGCATGAAAAACAATGGTTCAAAGCTCAAAATACTCAGCATCCTAAGATCTACAACAATGACATAACAAATTTGAGAAATAAGGAGATCGATTTTGTGACCTCTTGAAGTGCAGAATTGGAATTGTGCTGATTCAAGCCTGGTGATGCTTCCAATCTCTTCTATAATGCTTGTACAAGTAATTGGAGGAAGAATTGAGGCTCAATTGCACACGATCTCACAAAAATCTGAATCCACCATTGTTGCTTCAAGCTTGGAGAATGCTTCAAAACTGCACCAATTCTCTTGATTCTTCCTTCAATCTTGCTCAATGATGCTTCCAGGTGATGAATCAAGTAATGGATTGTGGTTTGTTTGAAGAAATTGAGAAAAAAAATTGAGAGAAAATTTCAAGAATTTGGATCTAGATCTGAAAAAAGTGATTGTTGTTAGCTGAAAACAGTTAGGGTTTGTGTTATATACCTCCTCCTAATCATGCTCTTAATCATGTTTAAGCAAATGGTAAGTGGATTAGCAAGAAATAAGGTGCATATGCAAATTTGGTATTTCACCTCTATGCATGGTATGCATGCATGAACAGTACACGAATTCACTTTAATTTCACTTAAAAATCCATTTTGGAGCTATTGGCAATGATAGAATGTTCAAATAATTGACCAATTTTAAACTTAAAAATTTCCCTCCAAAAATCAAGTGAATTAACAAATGTCTATATGATGATAATGCATGTCATGTAATGCAAGATTTGAAAACTAGAAGTCAAAAGAAGAATGTACAAAAAAGAGCCATCCAATTTGGAGCTTTGGTTGAGAAGTTATGCACATTTGAATCTTCAAGTACACCTTGCCATGTTTTGATCATATCTCTCCAACCATACATGAGAAATTCATGATCTTGGACTTTTTGGAAATGGGAGAGAAAGATCTACAACTTTCATGTAAGAAAAAATTTCATTTGAAGCTTTATTGATGATGTAATCTTGAGTTGAAAACCTTTCCATTTTTGGCAAATTCAAATTACAGGTCACCTGCTATTTTGGGCAAGTTTTGATCTGACCTTAAATCCTTCAATGTTGATGTTTGAAATGTCAAATGAGACTTGTATGAACATGAATGAGGCATCTCTAACCATCTCCCACCTCCAAATCCACAATTAAACTGACAGTTAACTTTTGTTGACTTTTTAGGGTTTCAGATGATTTGCACATTGACTGCTGAGCTCTGAACCTCCAATTCTTGGCCAAATCACTTCAAAATGACCCTTAGGTCACATGAACTCATTGTACCAACCCTAGGGCTTTGATCTCATAGAAAATGTACTTGTTGCCTTGCACAGTTGAATCTCCTGACCAGTCTTGCCTGAGGACATGATGGACTATGCAATGAACAATGCAATGTTAATGACCTAAAATGAAAATGTATGTACAAATGGGAGGTGCAAATTTGAGGTGTTACAGCTGCCCCTATTCAATCAACTGGGAACCTGAACGGATGAGAGCAACGGCTGTCAGACCTTCAAGGTACACAGGGATTGAATACTAAAGAACCGTAGAAATTTGCACTCTGCGGGGCTTCAAGAAAAGAAAATACACCAACGGCAGCTTCCACTGGGATCTGATATTTATCATTGAATCAGACAAGATGTCTACCAACGACTCCACTGGGGATTTTGACTTTTTCAGAAAAAGGAACCACATCCAGACATCGAAAGACGATGAATGGGGATAGAAATCACAACTAGACGCCAACGGACGACTAGGAAAATCTCGACGTTTATCGACACCAACGGAGAGGTAACCAGACATCAACGGATGAATGGGAAAACGGAATACCACTAGACGTCAACGGACGAATAGGAAAAACTCAACGTTTATCGAAACCAACGGAGAGGTGACCAGACATCAACGGATGAATGGGAAAACGGAATACCACTATACGTCAACGGACGAATAGGAAAAACTCAACGTTTATCGAAACCAACGGAGAGGTGACCAGACATCAACGGTTGAATGGGAAGACTCGACCAGACGTCAACGGACGAACGGGAGAAGCTCGACGTTTATCGACACCAACGGAGAGGTGACCAGACATCAACGGATGAATGGGAAAGACTCGACCAGACGTCAACGGACGAACGGGAGAAGCTCGACGTTTATCGACACCAACGGAGAGGTGACCAGACATCAACGGATGAACTGGAAAAAAAGATATACAACCATACGTCAACGGACAAATAGTAAAAACTCAACGTTTACCAATACCAACGGAGAGGTGACCAGACATCAACGGATGAATGGAAAGAAAGGGATACAACCAAGCGTCAACGGACGAATGGGAAAAACTCAACGTTTACCAATACCAACGGAGAGGTGGCTCACTGGGGATCAAGATCACGACATGGAGCAGACAGGAAGGAACACCAAGGATACCGTGTTGTAGGCATAAAACAGGTGACCGACCAAAGCGTGAATTGGTTTGTGTTCCAAAACACTCATCATCCTGAAGAGGGCTAGAAAAGCAATCTTGTTAGAGGATGGTCATTCGATTCCACAAGGAATACGAATCTTACTCGACTGGGAAGGACAAAACTTCGACCAAAGAGCGCATGAGATATATCATCTATAGCCGTCAAAACGTAGATAATATACTCGCATGGAAGATTATCTATAACTGGTTTGTAGGTTGTTAAATGGATAAATCAACCGAAATAGAAAGGCATCAGGATACCGAGACTAGGTATGTAAAGATGACCAATCAAAAAGGGAAACCACAAACATTACCGGCAAACGGTGAATGAAAAAGGACCCGCTGAGGATAAAATTGCTTACTCGGAGAAAATATCCAAAAGGAATGGGAAGACCCGCTTAGGATAAGATTGCTGAATCAAAGCAAATATCCGAAAGGGGAAAGGAATATCAATACCGAAAACTGGATAATGATAACCACAAAGAGGGGATTACATATACCGGTCCGTAGGCAGAAAACCACAGAAAAGCAACCGTCATCGACTAGGATGAGCACAAGGGTTAACTCCACAAAGGGGAGAAAAGAGGGTTCACATCTACCGGATAGTAGGTAGAAGACCACAAAAATAGGACTTATAACTACCGGTTCGTAGGTAGAAGCCAACAAACAATCTGCTGAGGATAAGATGAAGGAGTGCCGGTTAGTGAGCAACTATTCATTTATACCACAGGGAAGCGCAAGAGACAGCCACAAGGAAGCCAATTTAGGATCGATCCAAAAAGACAGACTGAATCAAAACCCATCCTAATGAGGAAAGAACTCAATAGGGAAAACCCATCCCATTATGTGCGCAGGGAGGGAACGGAAACAACCGTCATCCACGAGGATAGAACTCAGTGGGGAGTGCAGAAGGAAATGACAAACACTTTCTGCCTAAGGGGTCGACTCTATATGGAGAGATCAGACACACCCACATCTGCTAGGGGAATCGATCCAAGCTTGCAAGATGCTACCAATTTTTTGGGGAGTAACATTGCTGGGGACACCTTCTCAACTAAGGAGTCACTTATTGGGAAAACACCAACCTCTCAACCATGTTGGGGAACCCAATTCTGAAATCGGTCCAATGGCGCGATGCTAAACTCTTTCCGACAACCCAATCTCGGATGGTCACCACGGCCTAGGGCTAATGGATATGTTTGCAATGCTGATGCACGAGTTTTTCTTTTTTTAGCGCAATGCTCCATGATCATGGAAATGATACGCACTAATGATGCAATATGCTATGCTTATCTAAATGATGAATGCATACAAACACGTTTCCTCCAGAGACAACACCGGGGAGCTCCAGGAACTATGCTGAGGATTTCATTACCACGTCAATTTCCACCCTGCTGGGGAAAGATAACCCTTGCTGGGGATGACCTCCATCGAACCCGCACTGCTTGGGGATTACCGTGCTAAGGGAAGCAAACAATGCTTATCTCTACTGGGGATAATTTCACCGAACCCGATCCGCTTGGAGACCTTGCTGGGGGAAATCATCAACGCAAACTTCTGCTGGGAAGACTACCCATTTCAAAATAGCTGGGGAGACACCGATCTCGAATTTGCTAGGGAGATAACACTCCCAAACCCATTGGGGAAATACAGCCTATTGGACACGGACCGCCCGTCGACTCGTCAAGCACTGGTGTTCACCATCCCACCACAGTGTTGACTTTCCACTTTTGAGAACTCCCAGACTCATCCGATCTTTTCTGATTCATCACCTAATATTCTCGTCTCTTCTTTGCTTCGAGACAACTAATTTCCTCAGATCCGAGCTAACTTTCTAATCTTCAGACTTTGAAGAGTTTTTTTTTATTACCCTCTGGTATCGTCGTCGTAATTCTTTCATCGTCTTTTCACCGTTCTTTTATCCCTTGCCCCTGATTGGACTCTGCAGGGATCTTTTGTCAAAAGGTTATCCATCACAAACTTCAAGTGAATGAAAATATCTAACAGCACCTGCACAAGAGATCGTTAGATAAAAGCGTGCCCCAGGCGTGCCAACATTTCAACACCTAGGTCACTCAAACTTCCGAGTAAGATTTCCAGATTTCAATCTTATAAGCATGCATCAGAAGGGACCTCTATATTTCAAAAATGCAAATATTCTTATCAAAACTAAACGGATGTTTTTGCAATC
Organism: Lathyrus oleraceus; assembly: GCF_024323335.1. NCBI lineage: Eukaryota > Viridiplantae > Streptophyta > Magnoliopsida > Fabales > Fabaceae > Lathyrus > Lathyrus oleraceus. The sequence goes on along the minus strand of NC_066582.1, from coordinate 253,021,565 downwards.
AAAGCGGTAATGAAAACAAAAACAAAATTATTTGACTGAACCTGCATTTATTGACTGAAACCAAAAGGTGGCTCAAAACCGAGCAACACACAGGAAGCAATCCCTGAAAAGAGGTGATCGCGCACAAAAGGAAAAATCTATCCTAATGGCAATGTGAAACCGTGATCTCATCGGGTTTCAACTCGGTTACACCCCATATGTCCTCAAGACTTTCCACACTTTCTGTCTTCTGAACAAGACGCTTCCGATCGATCTCTGTCGGAGATTATCCATGATGTGTTAACCAAAATATCAACGATTATGCTGGACGCAGTTGTTCGTTTCAATCCCTCTTTTGCCTGGACCGCCCTTTCGGGTTTTCGATCCACCGGGATACCCTTTTTTGCCCAAGCCGCCCTTGTGGGGTTTTCGACTTGCCGGGTGTACAGTTTTTCCTTCTTTATCCCTAACTTTTGCCCGAACCTTTTCTCTTCTTTTTTTTTTGGTTCGCCGGGATGTCCATTTTTTCCTGGACTATTTTATTCTTTTCGTCCAGCGGGTCTCTTTTTACGAAGTATTTTTTTAACTGCGTCCGCATTCCCAAGGGATGGAAAATCTTCGTCATCCGTGGTCGTCGACAACAAAGCTTTGTCAGAGAAAACCTTTTTGACCACGAATGGGATCCATAACTGTATATCCACTTGCCCCTATGATCGTTGAGGAGGAAGGATCCTTTTCAATATCAGCTCTCCCACGTGGTACGCACGAGGTCACACTTTTCGGTCAACAACACGCTTCATTCACTGGGTACAACTGCCCCATGACAAATAACTGCCAGCCTCTTTTCCTCAGTCAGGCTCAACGTGTCATACCGAGTCCTTATCCACCCAGCCTTCTCTAATTTCTCATCCATCAGGACTCTCCACAATCGATACCCAGGATACAAGCTTCGTACTCAGCCACCATTGTTGGTGCATTGAAATGTTATCCGGGCAACAAAAGGAATGGGGGATCTTTTCGGCGTAACCAACACGGCACTAACTCATCCACATTAACCTCCCCCCATCAGACATCATAATCCGTTCAGATTCAGGGTCAGGCCCCTCCTCAGGGATCGGTTCCTCACAATTTTTCGATTTGAGCACCTCGAGATGTCCTCATCAGGGAACTCAAACTTCCTTGGTTGATAATCCTCAATGGGTTGCTGGGCGAGGTAATCGGGCAATACACTCCCCTCGATTGCTTTCTGAGAGGTATACTGAATATCGTATTCAATCAGGATAATTTGCCCCCTCGCAACCTGTCCGGTCAATGCTGGCTTCTCAAACACATACTTGATCGAATCCATCTTGGACATCCACAAAGTGGTATGAACCAGCATATACTGTCTCAGTCGGCGAGCAGCCTATGCCAAAGTACAACAAGTTTTCTCGAGCAGTGAATGTATTGTTTCACAGTCGATAAACTTTTTGCTAAGGTAAATTGCATGCTCTTTTCGACCAGACTCATTATGCTGACCCAATACACACCTCATAGACCCCTCGAGGGCTGTCAAGTACCAGATTAACAATTGTTCCTTCCACAGGAGGCATCAGAATCAGAGGTTCCTGCAACTTATTTTTTTATCTTTCAATGCCCCTTGGCAATCATTATCCACCTGACCGTTTGCTCTTTTTTTGTTTGCTTTTTTTTCGGTTCAGGCCTTTCTTGCATTGCTTTTTCCTTTTCTTTTCTTTTCTTTCTTTCTTTCTTTTTATTTTTTTTTAGCAGGATTGACCTCGTTTCCTCTTTCGTTCACAATAAGCCTCGGCAACTTACCGGACAGCACTCCACAAGTGTACTGATTCGGACTCAACCTCAGTCTGAGTTGTCTCAACCGATCAAACAACTTGGTCAGATCCACCAGATGCCCCTCTTCTGCTTGGGACTTTGCTATCATGTCATCAACATAGCATTTGATTCCACGACGAGTCATATCATGAAACAAAGTCACTCTGATACGTGGCACCGGCGTTCTGCTTCATTGGAGGACAGACTTCTATCAATGGTAGCTTGTGCACAACGACATCGGTATCCGACCCTGGCATGTCCTGACACAACCAGGCGAAGGTATCCACGTGCTCTTCCAACAGGGCTACCATTCTGCTCTCGACTCGCCTCTGAAACGGCCCCAACTTTCACTCCCTTTCTGACCTCGGCGGTGCCTGGAATAACAATCTTGAACCCAATCCACTCGTGCGATTGAATCACCTTCTCCTCTTATTTCAACAACCTGGCTAACCTTCCAGCAGATCACAATCTTCTTCGCCTTATTCTTCGGCATGATAGATCGGATTGTCGAAGTCATACAGAGGCGTAACCGAATTGTTATCAATGAGATCAGGAGGATAGTCGCTTTTGAGGTCGGAACAAGACGAATCAAAAGGAAAGAAAAATGAAAATAAACATTGCCATTTTTATTTTTATAAACTGCAAAAAAAAATGAAAAACAGGGAACACCGCTTTTAATCACAAAAACATCCATTTATTAATGATGCAAAATGTTGCACAATGAAACACATGAGATGGCCCTTACAATGGACCATTACATTTCGGGCAAAACGTATGGCTTTCATGCATACAAAAATTGAAAAACAGAAATACTACACTTCAGGATGAGTGACAGTGATGATCTTGGAGGCCTTCCAGTTCCCTGGTACGCACGATTTTATCCATGACTCAAGCTCGCGGTCATGGTCAATCTCTTCACCCACTGCACAGGCGTGACCTGGATCCAGCATTCCGGCACTGACGAATGTGAACGGTGGACGACATCCTCTGTTTTGTCTAGACGACTCTTGATCTGGCTGATAGCCAACCCCAAACATATCCGCCTTCACCATAATGTCTATGATCTTCCCCCAGCCTAGGGCTTCTCCGTTCTTCACCACTTCCATGGCCTGTTTGTAAGAAGAAATGGACAACTTCTTCTCTTTCTCAGCACAAATGGCATCCTCTACCTTGACGGTTTCAACAGCCTGACTTGGTTTTTCACATTTTTCACCGTCCATTTCTACTTCCATCAGCCTCTGGACCGTTTCCCCCATCACTACACACCCCTTTGTGGCGACGACCGCACAACAGTTATCAACACTAGGGAATGCTCCACTCTTCATCAGATGTTTTGGGACCACAGACATTGGGGTTTTTAACTGATCCCCCTCAGTCACCTCTGTTCCTCTCTTGTCCTTTGACATCACCTTCACCCCCACAGGACCTTGCATCGGTACGGGGTTAGCATTAACATTCAGTGTCGGTGCCAAACTGATGGCCTTAGAATCCACCATGTCTTGGACGACATGCTTAAAAGCTCTACAACCCTCAATGTTGTGTCCGGGTGCCCCAGAATGGAACTCGCACCTGGCATTCTCATCGTAATTTGCAGGCCTCCGATGCGGTTCTACAGGAATTAATATCCTTGGCCGAACTAACCCCAGATCCCTCAACCTCTTGAATAGAAGGGTATAAGTCATGGGTGGCTTATCAAACTGACGATCCGTCCCCTTCTTCACTTGGCTCTTAGCTTTCTGTACTTTCTGTTGAGGTGGCGGTTGTTGCGGTTGTATAGGTGGATTACCAACAGGAGTGGTTACAGTGGCAGCATAAGGGTGGTAACGATCCTTACCGCGTTCTTCTTTGGCCTGCATACCACCTAATTCAACCTCCTTCTTGAACTGACCACTGCCAGAGGGCTTCTTTACTACGGATGACGGAACCTTTCCCTGAACTTCCTCCTTTATTATCCAGCTTTCCATCCTATCCAACCTCTCAGCAATTGCTTTCTGCCCCAAGGCGAGCCCTTGCACGACTTTGAACAACTCTCTCATCATCTCTTTCAATTCGAGAAGGTCGGCGTTGGGTGGATCCATCAGCTTGGATTTGTTGAATCTGGCTGGATATCTGAACGGAAGAGCTATGCGCAACGGTTAAATATTGACACCTACAAAACAGCAAACAAGGTTAATATGACTCACACATGCAATGTCTGTCCGTATGAGGAATATTCTGTCCTTTGATTCTGGTTTCATCGAGATGGATAATATTAATCAATAACATTCTGACATCCGAATGTCTCTCGACCAGAATCTCAATCAAAAAAATGGACCCTGAGTACGGATAGACATGGGTTAAATGCAAATGAATGTGAAATGGGAATGATGCAAATGCACGAATGCAGGTCACTATGCCATCTTCCAAGTCATCTGAAGACCCATTAAGTCTTTGAACCAGTCACAGTCATCTAAGGGACTAAGTCACCATAAATCCAACTTGGGGAGTTCCGAAATAAACGGAACCGGGGAATATATCACTATCATCACAGGAACATCCACTGAACGGATGACAACCAGATCCTCTGAACAAGTATCCTCAAATTCAACCCGGGGATCCGAAATAAACGGAACCCGCTGATAGATATCACAAACAGAATTCCGGCGTGTCAGAGATAAATATCCATAAGTCCATCTGAACCATAGTCACCAACAGGATCACAAGTCACCAACAAGTCACCGACAAATCACCAACTGTACCTGTAATAATGATCATTCCCTCCCCACTCACGGGTGTCATCTAGGCCAGGGTAAGGTTGAGAGAAACGCAACATAAATAACCCTTTCATAGAATATCATCATATACACACTCGAAGTATGTAACGATAATACCCCATCAGAGTCTGAACTCCTCGAGATATCAATGTTCCGCTAAGTGGCGCAATACCACCCGCTTACCATGAATCACTCTATTCCTAGGTGTCCTAGATTTCACTCACAGCCTGGGTATTAGGCCTTTTACCTCATGTAACTCCCACCCCAACAGAGAGACAACACAGCACAGCCAGATGAACAGATGGATGCAAACATAAATGCAAACAATAAATGCAAACAATAAATAAATGAATGCAATAAATGAAACAGCGAAAGCAACCAAACCCTATCCTAGAGAGCGCTAGGAGAGACTCGCTTAGGGAAGATGGACCAGCAAGAGGTCAACTTCTCTAGATCCCCAGCAGAGTCGCCAGCAGTCGCATTACGCGAAAAACCGGCGGGAAAACGAAACAACAAAGCCACCACCGTGCGTTATTTATCCCAAAAGAGGGAAAGGAAACGCTCGAAGTAAACCTGGAAAAGACGTGGTCTCACGACCAGAGAGAGATGGGATCAGGAGTCGGTTATGCGAAGGGAAGGTATTAGCACCCCTACGCATCCGTCGTACTCGACGGGATCCACGCACAAAAGGAAGGATAAAGGTTGCTAAAAACTGCTCAAACAAACTGCACAAGGCTGGAAGGAAACACAGAAAGACAAGAGAAACTGACTCGGCAGGATATCGCATCCTGGGCCTACGTAGCCTGTCATACACAGACATTAGAGTCGACGTAGTTCGGGACGGGGGGAAACGTGCTCGCTAGGATGTCGCATCCTATGCATACGTATCCTCTCTAACCAGGGAAGAATCAGAGCACTCGTAGCTCGGCTAACGCACGCCAAACAAAACCACACAGGAAACCGACTGCCAATCGCTGGACTTATGTCAGACTCCACTCAAACAGGCAAACATGGAAACCGAACGCCAATCGCTGGACTTACATCAGACTCCGAACCAACAAACACACACTGGAAACCAACTGCCAATCGCTGGACTTATGTCAGACTCTAACACACAAAAATGGTTGAAAAAGAAAAGGGCACCCGGAGAGATCAGCTCATCTCCTGCCTACGTACCTCATCTGGTATGAGGATCAGGGCGACGTAGTTCCCCTATGCAGGGAAAAAGGACTTCTAACCTAACCAGAGACTGGGAAATGACAAACTAGAAGGGAGACTGACTCGAGCCTAATAGTTATCATGTAAATTCACCATGGTCCTAGGTTGAGGTTTCTATCTAACTTGCACAGGGAGCAAGCAATCCTAAACAACACAGGAAAATACATACAAGCACAACAAGCAAGCACACACACTATATGCACACAATTGGGCTCATACAAGGTTAGGCTGTGAAACACAAGCCAACTAGAATCGGGTGTAGTTAGCTCTTAACCCTAACATTGAGAGTTAGGGTGAAGCAGATGAAATAGGAAGTGAGGGTAAGACCTCACAGCTCTTATCCCTGGCCTGGGAGAGCTTCAGACAAATGAAAGTGTGGGAGTTCAGAAAGTAGGAACTCTTCTCCACATATGACTGACACAACAAAGATCTTGGGTTAATATCCACAATGCATCAACACAAGGTATGTGAGCAAAGTGGATGACACACTGAATAGCAGGAGATGGATTGCACATCTCTTTTATCTGCCAATTGCCTCATAGAGGTCTTTTCCTGCTTGGCACAACAGTAAACAAACACAAGCATTGCCTCTTAAGGAGGGCTTCAGACAGGTGCCTGCCCACATAACAGGACAGGTCTTCCAGACTACATGAAGTCAGAGAGTTATACCTCAGTGGTTAAGCAACCAAGCAAAGCAAAATCAAGTTCAAAAGAACTCAAAGCAACTTATGTACCTGAAAAAGTCTAACCCAATCAGTATACAAGTCAAACAATCAAACAGACAGTCAATCACACAATCAGACAGATAAGCAAGCAATGCAACAGTGAGCAAGGCACAAGCTATTAAGCCACTTGGTCTCAAAACCTACAAAACAAATCAAGGTTAGCCAACATCTAGAGCAAACATCAATGCTCAAGTGAGGAAGCATCATTAACTATGGACTTGGATGTGTAAACCTGGAATCAAAGCTCAATTGTGAGTCACAAACCACTAGGTCAAGGCCTAGGGTCAAAGATGGAGAAACAATTCAAAACAGAACATGAAATTCAACATGAATCAACTTCATTCAATCAAGAACATAATCCAAAAGGTCCCATATCAATATCATTAACCAAAAGCATGTCATGAACCAAACATGGCAAGGTATGCAAATTGTGACCACATTGTGACATTAGAAGAAACAAATGCACATTAAATAAAAAATGATTCAAATAATCTTGGCAAAATTCATGAGTAAACAGGACATACAACATGATCATCACACAAAAAATTAGAAGCATTGGACATCATTAGACATGGTAATCACATAGCATAAGTCAAGGCAAGCATAACAAGCACATGTGTGACACAAATTGTCACACCAACTTAGCATAGGCATAAAACAAAGATGGATCATGGTAAAAACCTCAAACCAAAGCCAAAATAACATTCAACATGTCTAGAAATAGTGTGCAAAATTTCACATTCATTGGATAAGGAACAAGCATTTCATGATCAAATGAAATTCAAGGCAATTCAAAAGCTCACATATGACCATCCAGAATGAAAAATCTCAATTAAATCAGAAATGATCCCAAAAAATCCAACAAAATTCATGATCAATCACAACATCTATAATATGCATCATAAAAAAAATCAAAGCAATTGAAGTTCATTTGGCATGGCAAACAAATCAATCAAGTTGAATATCACAAGGTGTGACACAAATTGTCACACCTACCTTAACATGATCACAAAACAGAAATGACACATGATAAAAATACCAAATCAACACCATAATGTTAAACCATGAGTCTAGTTATAGCATGCAAAATTTCATGAGCATTGGATAAAATCTCAGCATTTCACAAAGGATATGGCAAGGCAATGTCAAGAATGGACATGTACTCAATCTCCTTAGACAAAATAATTTTCAGGCCAGGCACAATTTATGGAAAAATGATGATAAAATAGTAGACAAAAAATGCAACATGATGCAAAAAACCTCATATTTTTTTGGAGCATTATACAATTTGTTTTGATTTTTGGAAGATGAAGAAAAATTAAAAAAAAACATGAAGCCATGGTGTCATACGGTGAACTGACTATATGTGTTTTTGCTTTGGAAAGCAAATGTCGCGGATAGCAAGAGTCGCCACCGACTTTTCTTTTATCCCATAAGGAAAGGTGGAAAAGAACAGGAAAGACCTTAATTAGATTTTGAGTTCGGGAGGTACATTATACAAAGGGAAGGTGTTAGCACCCTTTGTATCCATGGTTATCCATGGGCTCTTAATTGCTTGATCACTTATGTTTGTCTGAAAAAAGTGTTGGTGAATTGCTTGAAAAATGTTTTGAAAAGAGAGTTTAACTTTGTAATGATTCTTGTACGAATGTATACAAAGTATTTATCTCGTTTAGTTTCGAAAGCAGTTTAGAAAAATATAACTTGGCAATGATTCTAGTGCGAATGTATACCAAGTGGTGATTTTCTAGTATTTGCAAAGTGTGAGGTATGAAAAATACTTTAGGTTGTGAGCTAGCAATTAAGAGTTATACCCACCCAAGGTCTTTATGGGCATTTCCTATCCTTATGAGGGTAAAACTGTCCTTACTATTGAGAAGTAAGTAGTCTTATCCCTTTGGATGTAAAGGGACATCGTAGGGTCATCGTTTGGTCATTGAAGGCAACATTTGTAAGGATACCTTAGCATTCGAAGGGACGATCATCATTTAACCGTAGGCTACAACGACGGGTCATCGAGGGACAAAATCATATATTCGCAGGCAACATCCGAGGGACAATGATTTATTTTATAGGGACATGATGATTTAATCGAAGGGTCTTTGCTAAGTGTATCCCCACATTCGCGGGACATGACCATAATACCGTAATACCGTAGGGCACCAAAGAGAGGTCCAAGATCACATATTCAAAGGCAACATTTTACACTCAATTAGGTAGTTGTAATTAGGTAGTTAGGTCCACATTAATTAAGTAATTAGGATGAATCTCCACATTAAAATCAATTAAATAATTACATTAAAATCAATTAAGTAATCAGGATGAATCTCCACAAGGGTATCCCACAAATAAAGTGGGATACCTAGCAAGCTACCCTCTTCGGGAGTATGTGAGTCCTTACAATATTCAGCAAACAGGTCAGAATACCAAATGGGGGTGCAATCAAGGATTACACCGCAAAAGAAACACAACGGTAGGACAGAATAGAACAAAATAGAAAAATCATAGAATAAAACAGATCCGATAAACATAGAACAGAACAGAAAAATCAGCGACTGTCACGTTCGCTGCTGCCTCGCCTAGCGAAGGCTTAGCGAACGCTCGCTACATGCTCGCTTAGCGATTGGCTAGCGAGCGGCTGCGGTTTTGGTTTTGATAACAGTACAATTTCGACAAGCTGCACACCCTATGGCATTCAATTACAGAAATAACATGGTCGAACATTCATGATATTCAGGCATACTTAAACTCACATGCAAAATCTAATTACATATCCAAAAATTCAATCATGATGCATTATGTATTTAGAGATTACAGATTGGAAGCATAAAACAGTAGTGATGCGCAAACCTGTTTGCAATTGAATTGCAACGCTGAATTGGCAGATCACTTTTGGTATCGGATGGAGTTGGACGGAGGTAAACCTTGTGCAGATACGTTGCCTTCAGGGTTTCCTTTAGGGTTGCTCTGAATTCTCTTGGTTAGCCTCCAAGGTTTGATTGCTAGGGTTCCGGTTCGTCTCCTTCTGTCCGTCTTCGTTCTCTCTCTTTCTGACTGAAATGTTGGTATTTATAATGGTTTGTTGTGACCTAATGGGCTCAGAATGAAGCCCAGAATTTTCTGGTATTCGCAAGCTTCGCTAGGCGAGTGGCGTAGTGAAGGGTTCGCTAGGCGAAGGCGTTGCTCGCCTAGCGAGCATGCCAATTTGAGCCATTTTCTGGATTTGGCCATCTGTGTGCTGGGTCTTGGTTCCTTTAAGATCAATGCCTTGAAAAATAAGTTGGAGTGCCTTGAAAAATGCCTTGTAATATTAACGGGCAAATTTTGGGGTATGACACATGGCATGGATTATAATGGAGGGAAATGTAAAATCAGCAAGCACATTCAAAAGATTGTCCTGGCGCGGAATCGAAGGCTGAGCTAGTTTGAAAAATAAGTTGGAGTGCCTTGAAAAATGCCTTGTAATATTAACGGGCAAATTTTGGGGTATGACAGCTGCCCCTGTTCAATATTCTTGAACCGAGAGAGTTAGAATGGTATGTACGCCATTCGTGGTCTGGAGGTGGAAGATTATTGAACACTAGAATGCCCCAAAAATTTGCACTTGTTAATCAAAAGTTAGTCTTGATGGAGATGGGCTTAAAGATGCCATCCAGGAAGTTTGATGCTGAAAGATCAGAATGGGTCATACGCTGCTGGGGATAAAGGATCAGAATGGACCATACACTAGATCGTATCTGAATTACAGAATGAAACGTCTATTAGGCTGCCTCTGGAGAGGTAAAGATCAGAATGGATCGTACGCTAGATCGTATCTGAGTAGCAGAATGAGTTATCCATTAGGCGGGTGACTTCGCTGGGGATGAAAGATCAGAATGGATCGTACGCTAGATCGTATCTGAGTTGCAGAATGAGCCGTACGTTAGGCTGTATCTGACGAAGGTAGAATCAGAATGGATCGTACGCTAGATCGTATCTGAGTTGAAGAATGAGCCGTACGTTAGGCTGAATCTGATGATGAAAGGGGTAGTCGTATGCTAGACTACACTTCAGAAATGTACCGTACGCTAGGTAGCATCTGAGGGAATGAACATCCAAATGGGTCGTACGCTAGACCGTCTCTGAGCAGAATGAGCCGTTCGTTAGGCTGAATCTGATGATGAAAGGGGTAGTCGTACGCTAGACTACACTTCAGAAATGTACCGTACGCTAGGTAGCATCTGAGGGAATGAACATCCAAATGGATCGTACACTAGACCGTCTCTGAGCAGAATGAGCCGTCCGTTAGGCTGAATCTGATGATGAAAGGGGTAGTCGTACGCTAGACTACACTTCAGAAATGTACCGTACACGAGGTAGCATCTGAGGGAATGAACATCCAAATGGGTCGTACGCTAGACCGTCTCTGAGCAGAATGAGCCGTTCGTTAGGCTGAATCTGATGATGAAAGGGGTAGTCGTACACTAGACTACACTTCAGAAATATAACGTACGCTAGGTAGCATCTGAGGGAATGAACATCCAAATGGGTCGTACGCTAGACCGTCTCTGAGCAGAATGAGTCGTCCGTTAGGCTGAATCTGATGATGAAAGGGGTAGTCGTACGCTAGACTACACTTCAGAATGTACCGTACGCTAGGTAGTATCAGAGGATTTGAAGATCAGAATGGATCGTACGCTAGATCGCATCTGAGTTGAAGGAGTCATATGTTGAGCTGAATCAGAATGAACCATACGCTAGGCTATATCTGATAGTATTTGTATATGTTGTATTTGCAATGAATATCTGGGATGTAGTTGAATCTCGAATGTGATTGATAACGATGTCCGTCTGAATGGACCTTTGTTTTGACTGTATCAGGAGGATAATTAACCTGAAAAATAAAGTTAGCTTCATGCCATGTCATGATGCATGAGATGTTTTATGCTTATGAAAATAGATGCGAACAATGTATGCATGCGTATGCTGTGAAATGATGTAATGAATGAATTATGCATCTGAAAAGTTTTTCCCGGCGACTCCCTGGGGAAAACAAATCCCCATCTTCTGGTTGGAGATACTTGTATTGATGACCCTTTCTCAGCTAGGATACTTGATTTCCGTCTGATGGTAGAAATATTTAACAGGAGCCTGGCTGGGGGTGGAAGAGATGACCAATTTGTCTAGTAATGCCAATTGCTTCTGGGGAATAACTGGCTTTGCTGGGGAATAGAATCAGCACCCGGATTCATTGGAAGGCATGGTTAGACCTTATCCTCGATCCCGAAGTCTTGTATTAATCGCTACTTCTATTTTATGCGTGCATTTTTGGTAAACATCGATCATATTCAAATGCATATATTAATTCAAACTAAATCAATGGATGTTTACGCCAACAAAACAGAGAAAGTGAAACGAAAGCATTTTTTTGGAAATAAAATTGTATTGAGTTTGAAAGAGGGCCTATAAACAGGCAATTTGTGTACAAAGAGACAGAAATCCTAGTAAGAGGAAATCGTCGAGAACATAAAGAAAAAGCTATGAAGGAAAAGTCCTATCGATTTTAATTCTGCTACTGTCATTATGTCTTCAAGCATCTCATCTACTGCTGTCAGATAGAAGTGATTGGCTTGTTCAGTCCCTTGAACTTGGATGAAGTTGTCTGAGAACGGGATATAGTCACACGCTTTTAATCCCTAATTTTTGCCTGGACCGCCTTTTCAGGTTTTCAGTCCACCAGGATACCCTTTTTTGCCCAAGCCGCCTTTTCAGGTTTTCGACTCGTCGGGTGTACATTTTTATATGTTTATCCCTAATTTTTGCCCGAACCCTTTTTGGTTCGCCGGGATGCCCTTACTTTTGCCTAGGTGCATCGACCTAGCGGGTCTCTTTTATGCGTAGTATTTTTTGACTATGTCTGCGTTCACGGGATGTGGGAAGTCTTCGCCATCCATTGTAGCAAGTATCATGGCTCCACCAGAGAATACCTTCTTAACTACAAATGGCCCTTCGTATGTGGGAGTCCATTTGCCTCTAGAGTCACCTTGTGGTAGAATGATACGCTTTATTACCAAGTCGCCAATTTGATACACCTGTCTCTTGACCTTTTTGTTAAATGCCTGGGTCATGCGCTTCTGATATATCTGCCCATGACAAACAGCCACAAGTCTTTTTTCATCAATCAAATTTATCTGATCGAGTCGAGTTTGAATCCATTCATCCTCGTCTAAACCTGTCTTTTTCATGATTCTTAGAGAGGGAATCTGAACTTCCACCGGTAATACGGCTTCCATTCCGTAGACTAAAGAGAAAGGAGTTGCCCCTGTCGAAGTGCGTAATGAAGTGCGATAACCATGAAGAGCAAATGGTAACATCTCATGCCAGTCTTTGTACGTTACTGTTATCTTTTGTATGATCTTCTTGATATTCTTATTAGCAGCCTCCACAGCGCCGTTCATCTTTGGCCGGTACGGAGAAGAGTTATGGTGTTTTATTTTGAACTGCGTGCAGAGTTCAGTAGTCATCTTGTTGTTCAAATTGGAAAGAGCAGGTTTTCCAAATGTATATTTGATAAGATCCATCTTAGAAATCAATAAAGTGGTATGATTCAACATATACTGTCTTAGTCGGCGAGCAGCCCAAGCCAAAGCACAACAAGCTTTCTCGAGTTGTGAGTATCTTGTTTCATAGTCGGTACCTTTTGCTAAGGTAGTATATTGCATGCTCTTTTCGACCAGACTCGTCATGTTGCCCCAACACACACCCTATTGAATTTTCTAACATGGTCAAATACATGATTAAAGGTCTTCCTTCAACTGGTGGCATCAGATTTATAGGTTCTTGGAGATACTTCTTGATTTTGTCAAAAGCTTCTTGACATTCATCATTCCATATCATCTCTTGATTTTTCCAGCGAAAACCTCTACATAGTCACGTAACATCCGACTCAATCTTTCTTTGACACTGTTTTCCAAGCCTGCTCCTATTTTGACTCCTTTCTTGTCTACTTCAGTACCCAGATTCACAGTTTCGATTGATTATTCCTGCGGCTGTATGGTCTTTTCTTCTTGCAGTAACAGTCTGGTAAGCTCTCAGGTACTTCACAATGTTCCTCACTTCCATCCTCGGCTTGGTAGATCGGATTTTCAAAGTCATAATGAACAGTAGCAGAGTTATTACCAACAAGATCCAGAGTGGATGTGGATCGGCAAATTGTTACGTGAGTGTGTGCAAGAAAACATAGCTTATTTGAAAGATGACAGGAAAGATAAAGAGCGCAATATTTGAATGCAAAAAGGTCCATTGATTTATTGAATGTGAATATGCTTATAAAAATGACAAAACCTTTAACAAAATTTAATACATTAAAATAAGCAATAACAATTACTCCTAACTAAAGGAAATCAGGATAGTGTCTTCAGCCTTCCAATTATTGAGTCCGTCATCAATTGTTAGGAAAATCCAACTATCCGAGTCACAATCGTTATCAGCATCTTCCACAGCATTGACAGTCTCGTCATGGTTAGGCAGAGGGGCAGTGATGTCATTAGGAGTCTTCGGAGGATCAGAGGTAGCCGCCTGTATCTTTCCACTTCGAATGCCGCGTTCAACATGCTCACCTGTTAATATAAGTTCAGTGAAATCCGATGAGGAACTTCTCAATAGATGGCTGTAGAATGGGCCAGTCAGTGTGCTCATGAACATGTCCACTAATTCTCGATCAGTCATGGGGGGTTTGACTCTGCCAGCCAAATCTCTCCATTTTTGGGCATATTCTTTGAAGCTTTCTTTAGAGCCCATAGTCATATTCTGCAACTGTAGCCGAGTAGGCGCTAATTCAGAATTATACTGGTAATGCTTGTAGAATGCCGTCGCTAAATCAGTCCAGGTGTGGATGTTAGAGCTCTCGAGCTGATAATACCACTCCAACTGTGTGCCAGACAGACTCTCTTGGAAGAAATGGATCCATAGCTTCCTATCAGTGGTATACGGCTGAATCTTTCTCACGTAAGCTCTCAGATGCATCTGAGGACAAGATGCACCATCATACTTAGTGAAAGTGGGGATCTTGAATTTGCGAGGAATGACCACATCCGAGACTAGACCCAAGCTTTCGAAATCCAGACCGGGTGCTTTCTGACCCTCCATAGCTAGCATACGTTCTTCCAGCAGTTTATACTTATCACCTTTTGGAGAGTACTGTTCATTTTCATAATCTTCATCGTCGTCCTCCTGGCTGAAAGGATCAGCATTCTCCTCTTCTGAATCTGTCCCCTCTTCTTGATCCTTCGGAATCCTAATCTTGACTCCTGCAGCCTGTCCTTTAAGCCTTCTTCCCGGGTTAATGTAACTCACAGGTTTCTGGTCTTTCTTCTTCTCGAGCAAGAGGGCCTTCAGTTCCTCTTGTCCCTTGGATAAGCTCAGCATCATCTCCTGGAATTGAACATTCTGAGCCTGGAGATCTTTGACAGTTTGTTCGAGAGCCATTTTTCTGTTTGCAATAGGAAGATCGTGAGAACATTGATCCCTTTTGAGTACCTGTTATGCAATGTTATGTTATGCTATGCAATGTATGAAATGTTTTCAATGTTTAGAGTCCTTGAAATGGTTAGTACAATGCAATGATGTTATGATGTTATGATGTTATGATGTTATGTAAATAACAAGCACAAGCAAGTCACACAATCATCATTCCTAAGTTTTAAGGCTTGCATGAGTTCCGTAGGTAAGTACCCTCCCCACTGAAGTTTGGTTGGTTCAACCTGTCCTAGAATAGTAACCGGGTTCTAGAAGGATCTCAAATCATTGACCTTTCTTTAAGTCCACTTCAGTGCAACACCAAGTGGTTGACCGATGCTTCCCTAAAGTCCAATCTCAAAGAGTGTAGTATCGAGTCTCAACCAACCCCAGTCGGAACCGAAGTCAGTTATCTCACTACTTTCTAATGGCTAGGATGAGTCAATTAGGGTTCTAAAGGTCTGGTTAATGCTTTGATGACACCACGCGGAAGCCAAATTTTTCCTCAAGTAAACATGAGGAACATCAGGACATCCAAAGTGTCACATTAACCGTAGCCATCATTTTGACCATTCCAGTATACGCCGGATAGTCGCGATGATCTTTTGCTACTTACCTAAGGTACACTAGATCCGGGTGTAGGATCTTTCACTCAAGCATAAAATACCCAAGCAATCCCTTAAAAGTAAATCAGACAATTTAAATAAGTGATCTTGTTTTTAAGGTAACCTCTCTTTAATAGTCCCCAGCAGAGTCGCCAGTTCTGTCATACGGTGAACTGACTTTATGTGTTTTTGCTTTGGAAAGCAAATGTCGCGGATAGCAAGAGTCGCCACCGACTTTTCTTTTATCCCATAAGGAAAGGTGGAAAAGAACAGGAAAGACCTTAATTAGATTTTGAGTTCGGGAGGTACATTATACAAAGGGAAGGTGTTAGCACCCTTTGTATCCATGGTTATCCATGGGCTCTTAATTGCTTGATCACTTATGTTTGTCTGAAAAAAGTGTTGGTGAATTGCTTGAAAAATGTTTTGAAAAGAGAGTTTAACTTTGTAATGATTCTTGTACGAATGTATACAAAGTATTTATCTCGTTTAGTTTCGAAAGCAGTTTAGAAAAATATAACTTGGCAATGATTCTAGTGCGAATGTATACCAAGTGGTGATTTTCTAGTATTTGCAAAGTGTGAGGTATGAAAAATACTTTAGGTTGTGAGCTAGCAATTAAGAGTTATACCCACCCAAGGTCTTTATGGGCATTTCCTATCCTTATGAGGGTAAAACTGTCCTTACTATTGAGAAGTAAGTAGTCTTATCCCTTTGGATGTAAAGGGACATCGTAGGGTCATCGTTTGGTCATTGAAGGCAACATTTGTAAGGATACCTTAGCATTCGAAGGGACGATCATCATTTAACCGTAGGCTACAACGACGGGTCATCGAGGGACAAAATCATATATTCGCAGGCAACATCCGAGGGACAATGATTTATTTTATAGGGACATGATGATTTAATCGAAGGGTCTTTGCTAAGTGTATCCCCACATTCGCGGGACATGACCATAATACCGTAATACCGTAGGGCACCAAAGAGAGGTCCAAGATCACATATTCAAAGGCAACATTTTACACTCAATTAGGTAGTTGTAATTAGGTAGTTAGGTCCACATTAATTAAGTAATTAGGATGAATCTCCACATTAAAATCAATTAAATAATTACATTAAAATCAATTAAGTAATCAGGATGAATCTCCACAAGGGTATCCCACAAATAAAGTGGGATACCTAGCAAGCTACCCTCTTCGGGAGTATGTGAGTCCTTACAATATTCAGCAAACAGGTCAGAATACCAAATGGGGGTGCAATCGAGGATTACACCACAAAAGAAACACAGCGGTAGGACAGAATAGAACAGAATAGAAAAATCATAGAATAAAACAGATCCGATAAACATAGAACAGAACAGAAAAATCAGCGACTGTCACGTTCGCTGCTGCCTCGCCTAGCGAAGGCTTAGCGAACGCTCGCTACATGCTCGCTTAGCGATTGGCTAGCGAGCGGCTGCGGGTTTTGGTTTTGATAACAGTACAATTTCGACAAGCTGCACACCCTATGGCATTCAATTACAGAAATAACATGGTCGAACATTCATGATATTCAGGCATACTTAAACTCACATGCAAAATCTAATTACATATCCAAAAATTCAATCATGATGCATTATGTATTTAGAGATTACAGATTGGAAGCATAAAACAGTAGTGATGCGCAAACCTGTTTGCAATTGAATTGCAACGCTGAATTGGCAGATCACTTTTGGTATCGGATGGAGTTGGACGGAGGTAAACCTTGTGCAGATACGTTGCCTTCAGGGTTTCCTTTAGGGTTGCTCTGAATTCTCTTGGTTAGCCTCCAAGGTTTGATTGCTAGGGTTCCGGTTCGTCTCCTTCTGTCCGTCTTCGTTCTCTCTCTTTCTGACTGAAATGTTGGTATTTATAATGGTTTGTTGTGACCTAATGGGCTCAGAATGAAGCCCAGAATTTTCTGGTATTCGCAAGCTTCGCTAGGCGAGTGGCGTAGCGAAGGGTTCGCTAGGCGAAGGCGTTGCTCGCCTAGCAAGCATGCCAGTTTGAGCCATTTTCTGGATTTGGCCATCTGTGTGCTGGGTCTTGGTTCCTTTAAGATCAATGCCTTGAAAAATAAGTTGGAGTGCCTTGAAAAATGCCTTGTAATATTAACGGGCAAATTTTGGGGTATGACACATGGCATGGATTATAATGGAGGGAAATGTAAAATCAGCAAGCACATTCAAAAGATTGTCCTGGCGCGGAATCGAAGGCTGAGCTAGTTTGAAAATATTTGGCGCCATATGATGAAACTCAGCGTTTCATTTAAACGCTGGCAGGTCAACGACTGAGTGTGCTCGGTCAAAGGCTGGTGAACCAATTAAAAGGCCACGCAAGCGAGGACGTGGACCAGTACATGCGCATATCCTAATAAACACATGCAGATGCAGCAAAGTGTTTTCTAAGGATCAAGAAACCGTGGCCTATGCAATCATCATCTTCTTCCTCACGCGTTCAACATGAACAGTAGCAACATCATGAGCATCAAGAACAAAATTCTCAGAAATGGAAATTAAGCATATCATCGTGTACATCCTTCAGCATACATCAAGAATCCATAACTAATTCATCAAGAAACACTCAAACATGCATGAATCGAAGCAAATAAGAATCATCATCCAAACTTTATACAAGCATATCTCACTCAATTTTGCATGAAAAACAATGGTTCAAAGCTCAAAATACTCAGCATCCTAAGATCTACAACAATGACATAACAAATTTGAGAAATAAGGAGATCGATTTTGTGACCTCTTGAAGTGCAGAATTGGAATTGTGCTGATTCAAGCCTGGTGATGCTTCCAATCTCTTCTATAATGCTTGTACAAGTAATTGGAGGAAGAATTGAGGCTCAATTGCACACGATCTCACAAAAATCTGAATCCACCATTGTTGCTTCAAGCTTGGAGAATGCTTCAAAACTGCACCAATTCTCTTGATTCTTCCTTCAATCTTGCTCAATGATGCTTCCAGGTGATGAATCAAGTAATGGATTCTGGTTTGTTTGAAGAAATTGAGAAAAAATTTTGAGAGAAAATTTCAAGAATTTGGATCTAGATCTGAAAAAAGTGATTGTTGTTAGCTGAAAACAGTTAGGGTTTGTGTTATATACCTCCTCCTAATCATGCTCTTAATCATGTTTAAGCAAATGGTAAGTGGATTAGCAAGAAATAAGGTGCATATGCAAATTTGGTATTTCACCTCTATGCATGGTATGCATGCATGAACAGTACACGAATTCACTTTAATTTCACTTAAAAATCCATTTTGGAGTTATTGGCAATGATAGAATGTTCAAATAATTGACCAATTTTAAACTTAAAAATTTCCCTCCAAAAATCAAGTGAATTAGCAAATGTTCATATGATGATAATGCATGTCATGTAATGCAAGATTTGAAAACTAGAAGTCAAAAGAAGAATGTACAAAAAAGAGCCATCCAATTTGGAGCTTTGGTTGAGAAGTTATGCACATTTGAATCTTCAAGTACACCTTGCCATGTTTTGATCATATCTCTCCAACCATACATGAGAAATTCATGATCTTGGACTTTTTGGAAATGGGAGAGAAAGATATACAACTTTCATGTTGGACAAAATTTCATTTGAAGCTTGCTTGATGATGTAATCTTGAGTTGAAAACCTTTCCATTTTTGGCAAATTCAAATTACAGGTCACCTGCTATTTTGGGCAAGTTTTGATCTGACCTCAAATCCTTCAATGTTGATGTTTGAAATGTCAAATGAGACTTGTATGAACAGGAATGAGACATCTCTAAACATCTCCCACCTCCAAATCCACAATTGAACTGACATTTGACTTTTGTTGACTTTTTAGGGTTTCAGATGATTTGCACATTGACTGCTGAGCTCTGAACCTCCAATTCTTGGCCAAATCACTTCAAAATGACCCTTGGGTCACATGAACTCATTGTACCAACCCTAGGGCTTTGATCTCATAGAAAATGTACTTGTTGTCTTGCACAGTTGAATCTTCTGACCAGTCTTGCCTGAGGACATGATGGACTATCAATGGACAATGCAATGTTAATGACCTAAAATAAAAATGTATGTACAAATGGGAGGTGCAAATTTGAGGTGCTACACACTTTAACTTCAGTTTTATAAATTTTGAATTCATCTAAGGATTCGTCCTTAGCGTGCAGCAAATAAACATAGCAGAATCTAGATGCATCATCTATGAAAGTGACAAAATATTTTTTATGTCCTAATGATGGAGTAGCATGCAAATCACATAAATCACTATGTATCAACTCAAGAATGACAGATTTCCTTGTTATACTTTTAAAAGGTTGCCTAGTGATCTTTGTTAACATGCAAGTTTTACAATTTTCTACATTTTTATCAAAAACAGGAATTAAATCATCTTTAGACATTTCATGCATTCTTTTATAATGTACGTGTCCTAGACGAGTATGCCATAACGATGAAATGATAACATTCGAAGAGGACATAAATACAGAACCAGAATCATTAGGAACTCCATTCAAATTCATCATAAACATACCATTATTATAATATCCAAATCCTACAAACACACCAGACTTCGATAAAACATATTTATCAGATTCACACACTTGCTTGTATCCAAGCTTATTTAATACAGGACCAAAAATTAAATTCTTACGTAGTTTAGGAACATACAAAATATTAAACAAAGTAATAGTCTTTCCAGAACTGAATTCTAGCACCACGTTTCCTTTGCCTTCAACGGGAGCGAAGTGATCATCTCCCATGTAGAGGACAGAACCATCTTCCACTGGAACAAGAGTCTTGAACCAGAAATGATCCTTGCAAACATGTGTTGTAGCGCTAGAATCAATCCACCACGTGATAGCATCATCCTGCATATAGAATGCTTCAGAATTTAGTGAAACCGAATGTTTAATCAAACTATTCAAATCACGAATTGATTTCTGACCTTAGTTTTCGGATTGGTCCTTAGACCCCTTTCCTGAACCACTTGCATTCGCGTTATCATGCTTTTTTCCGGAACGACAATCCTTCTTGAAGTGGCCTGTTTTGCCACACTTCCAGCATTCTAGTTTCGGTTTTTTGTTAGCACCGTAACTGCCCTTATTGTTCTTGAAAGCACGCTTCTTTCCTTTGTTTTTGTTGTTACCGTTCTTACCACCCTCTTCGACCATATTAACCGAGGGTCCAACAATTTCTTTGCCTTTTCCTTTGTCATCCTCCTGCGCTCTTAGAGATTCTTCTATGCGCAAGTGACTTCCAAGTTGGATCAAAGACAGTTCGTCTTTTCCATGCTTCAGATTGTGTTTGAAATCCTTCCACGAAGGAGGCAACTTGTCTATGATGCTTGAGACAAATATTTTTTCATCCATCTTCAATCCGTGTTGTGTGAACTGTCCAAGGATTCAGAGGAGTTCATTGAATTGTTCCATGACATACCTCGATTCAACCATTTTGTAATTGTTGAAATCGGTTACCAGGAACTTTTTACTGGATGAGTCCTCTGCCATGTACTTGGATTCGAGACAATCCCACAATTCCTTTGCAGATTCTATGTTTTGATAAATATCAAGTAAGGGATCAGACATACCGTTAAGAATGTGCCCTCTGCATATGTAGTTGTCGTTCTTCCATTTTGATCTGCGTCTCAGATTTTCAACCGTGTCTTCCTCCAGAAATTCTGGAATCGGTGTAGACAGGACGTGCACCACCTTCAACATTGTCAACATGAAATGCATCTTCTTCTGCCAACGCCTGAAGTCTTGTCCTTGAAACTTGTCCAATTTTCCGAAGTTTGTAGTCATCTCCTTGACGGTGCTTCCTCCAGCCATGATTATCAGAAATTACTTTGTTCGTTTGTTAGATAATCGGGTATGATAATCCTGGATAACTTCGAAGAATCATGTTCGTACACTTTCCGAACAAAGTATTTCGACCCTATTCTTGCCCGGGTTCACGAAATCTTTGTGGGGATAATTCTTGAAGAACAATTTGTTTCTGGCAAAGAGAAATATTCAGGAATGTAGAGAGAAAGTTTGGTTTCGTTATATCTTTTAAACTGAGGCCAAATGACTCCTTATATATGAGATCAATAACAGAAACCGAAAAGACGTAACTGTTCAGAAACGGTTACGTCGGTTGGGAAAGGGTTCAACTGTTCAAAAGAAAATTTCGAACGGGGCGCTGCCCCGCACCCCGCCAGGGGCTTCGCCCCTTGGAACCCCGTTTCAATTATACGTAAGCTCGACGAGCGTGCACTCCGCACTACCCCTAACTCGTTTCCAAGCTTTAACGCATAATTGCATTGGCCTGTAGTAAATCACATTACTACTAAAATACATTGATGATACTAAAATCACAACAAAAGGTTGAGGGATCTGAGGTTTTTTCATTTGAGGTTGGGGTTTTTATGTGGAAGGTAATGAAGCCAATAGACAAAACACGAAATATTGCAATTGTGGCATAAAATAGAAATAATTTTCTCAAATATGTAATAATATTACTTTGGGTTAAATGTGTCTGTGGACCTCCAAAATATCTCATATTTCATTTTTAGTTCCTAAAAAATTTGTTAAAGAATGGTCCTCCAAAAATGTTTTATCGAAACTATTGGTCCCTCAAGCAACTTAAAGACGGTTTTTCAAATTACCGAAAAAAATTAGTGACAGTTTTACCGATGGTTTACTACTTTGTGACTGAATAAGCGACAGTCTTAGTGAGGATTTTAATATAAGAACCAAAAGTGTGGATGGACAATTTTAAGAGGACCATTCTTTGAATGAAATTTTTTACGAACTACAAATTAAATATGAGATATTTAGAAGGACCACTAACACATTTAACCCTATTATTTTTTATAGATAAATTTTCTAAAATATACAAAAAAATAGAAATAAATAAGAATTAACCCTAAACACCTCCTTTATTTAAAATTAGGTTTTTCTTCTATTTGTTTTATAATTTTTAAAATAATAGTTAGTTATATTTATTTTAATAAATAAATAAATTTTATTTATTAAAATAATTTTATTAATAGTAGTTGTTGGTATTTAGATGAATTATTATATAATGAATAAATTAATATTCATATAAAAATTAGTTTAGTGATTTAGTTTTTTTTTATTTATAGTTTTAGTTTTATATGTTAAAAAAATGATTTGATTTTATAGTGTTTATATTAAGTTTTTTAGTTTTTGTTTAGAGTTTTGGTTTTAATTTAGTTTTAGTTTTGATTTTATTTTATTAATACATATTCTTAATTTAATTAATTTGATTTGATTTGATTTTTTTTATTTATGAATTTAGTTTTTGTTTTGATATGTAGTTTTATTTGATTTGATTTTATTAATTTATAATTTTTTTTTTGTTTTATTTGATTATAAAGAATATTTTATTTTATTTTTACATGATTATATTTTATTAATTTAAAATGAGAAAAAAAAAGTGGGAGACAACCTAAAAATGCATTAGCGTCGGCCCTAGCTAGTATTTCAATAAAATGAACTATTAAAAATAAAATAAAATAAATACTTAGGTAGCGCCGATTCAGGCCGACGCTATTATTAAAGATCTAATAAAAAATTAAGAAAACTGATTTTATATGTGAGCGTATTCTTTTGGAGACATATAATCAACGTTATTAACGTAGGAGTCGAGGCGAAAGCTAAAACATGATTTTGTTGTAGTGCTCATTCTATGTAATCAAAGAGAAACTTATAATAAATGTGGTCAATCTTATGAACCTTATGACAATGCTAAACATTTTGTAGTATTTTTTATGAGGATAGGACCTTGAAAGGAAGAACAAACCCAAATAATGAACAAGCTTGAAAGAACATTATCTTGATGAACAACTTAGAAAATATCTCAAAAGTGGAAGTCATGTTTAAATAAAACAAACATGTTGGAAAGGTATTTGAGGAATGTAAAATGTAAAACCCAACATGTTTAAATAAATCCAAAATGAGGAATAAGAATTGAGGTATGATCAACAGTATACGTCAACATTTTCATTTGTTTGTACGTTTGAGTGGGCTAGCAAGACAACGCAGGTTCCATTTAAGTTTGAATAAAACAAAATGGACAAAATGATGCAAATGCACACATAAAACCGAAATGGAATTCAAAAGGCCAACAAAGACTTTCGCTCAATGAGAAGGTCTCAATTCAAAAGGCTGAGCCGACATCAACAAATTGATAACATAATGAATCTACTTGCTAATTAGCATGCGACAACTTTGTCAATGTTGTAATAAACTGAACTTATTGTAGTGATAAACTATTGCTTGGAAATCAGTTTTAACATTCACTAACTAAATGAAATTCTCAATTTAATAGATATTGTGCGTTATATCTGTAGGCTAAAGTATTCTTTTATTTTTTATCATTTACAATTTAAAGTTGTGGTTTGTGATAACCATTGAGCACGAGTTGGGATATCCTATATAATAGTTATTTTTTGTTACTAACTTGTTTTGTTTTCAAAAGGTCCCTAAAGTCATAAAGGAATACATGCTAACAAATTGAAGTCAAACTCAATAGAAAAGTAGCAATCACACAAATTTATTTAAAGATCACAATATACATGAGCACTACAAAGAATAATATGAGAACAAACTACAAGGTAACAAGAACAGGCACACACAACCAAGAATTCATTCAATTTTATTCGAATTTAACAGAAACTTGAAATAAAAAATACATTCAATATCATTGTAATTTAACAGAAACTTAAAATAAAAAATGCATTGAATAATCAACCCGGATTGTTATAAGTTTAAGCGCCAACAAATTTCTCAATAAATTCAACACAATTCAACAACAAATCATTTTAACTTGAATTTCCAAAATCCTTCTCAACAAATTCAACATCATTCAAAATTAAATCATAAAAAAAATTAATTGCATAAATGTAAGATAAAATTTTAAAAATAAAAAACTAGTAAAACAAAATATACATTATCCTTATGTATGATTGTGATAAAAGCTTACAGTCCATAATGAAAAATCATTCTAACAAACCCAACCAAAGGAACAATATCCTCTAAAATTTGATCTTCTTGGTCAACCCACTTATCTTTTTCCTCTTGTTCATAATAGCAATGTTCCTCTACGATTCATAGACAGGAAAAGCTTTTCCAATACATTAACAAGCTCGGGAACAAAAGGTTGAAGAGATATGGTCGATGAAAGAGAGGAGAGGTCCTTCGTAGGGAGCGGAGAGGAAGAAGGAAGAGTCAACAACGATGATTACCGAAAAGAGTGTAAGCGAACGAAATCAATTGGGGTTTTCTAGAGTCGAACATAATAAATTAAAGATTGAGGAATCTGTTGAAGATTAAGGGTTTTGTGGGCAAACGAAATCAATTGTTAAAGACTAGGGTTTTTATGTGGAAGGTAATGAAACCAATAGAAAAAACACTAAATACTTTGATTGTGGCATAAAATAGAAATAATTTTCTCTAATATGTTATAATATTATTTTGGGTTAAATGTGTTTGTGGATCTCCTAAATATCTCATATTTTATTTTTAGTCCCTAAAAAAATTTGTTAAAGAATGGTCCTCCTAAAATTTTTTATCTAAACTTTTGGTCCCTCAGGCAACTTAACGACGGTTTTTCAAATTAGTTAAAAAATTAGCAACGATTTTAGCGATGGTTTACTACTTAGCGACTGAATAAACGACAATCTTAGTGACGATTTTAATATAAGAACCAAAAGTTTCGATGGACATTTTTAAGAGGACCATTCTTTGAAGGAAATATTTTATTGACTAAAAATTAAATAGGAGATATTTAGAAGGACCAAACATTTAACATTATTATTTTTCATAGAATAAATTCTTTAAAATATTCAAAAAAATATAAATAAATAAGAATTAACTCTAAATACCTCCTTTATCTAAAATAAAGTGTTTCTTCTAATTGTTTATGATTTTTAAAATAAAAGTTAATTATATTTATTTAAATAAACAAATAAATTTTATTTATTAAAATGGTTTTATTAATAGTAGTGGTTGGTATTTAGATGAATTATTATATAATAAATAAATTAATATTCATATAAAAATTAGTTTATTGATTTATTTTTATTTGTTTTTTTAATTTATAGTTTTTGTTTTATTTGTTTAAAAAAATTGATTTGATTTTATAGTTTTTTTTAAGTTTTTAAGTTTTTGTTTAGATATTTGGTTTTAATTTAGTTTTAGTTTTGATTTTATTTTATTAACATATATTCTTAATTTAATTAATTTGATTTAATTTTATTATTTTTTATTTATAAATTTAGTTTTGGTTTTGATATGTAGTTTTTATTCGGTTTGATTTTATTAGTTTATAATTTTTTTGTTTTATTTGATTATAAAGAATATTTAATTTTATTTTTACATGATTTTATTTTATTAATTTAAAATTAGAAAAAAAGAAGGAGACAACCTAATAATGCGTGGGAACCTTTTAAATAAAGAGGCAAAGAAAATCTGTGTGGGAACTTTTTACATAATTAATGTAGCATCGACCTAAATCGTCGCTACTATTTAAATAAAGAGGAAAGAAAATCTATTGGGGAAGTGAAACTTTTTTTTGAATCAATATTAGCGTCGGTGTAACCGCCGCTAAGATAAGAAAATAAATCAGTAGATAAATAATTAAACAAACAAATATCAAATATAAATTAGTGTTTTTCTAAATCGTAACTATTATTTCAAAAATCAATAATTAACTAAATTAGTAATAAAAAGGAGGAAAACAAAATTGTATAGGGAAATGAAATTTTTTTCTACCAACATTAGGGTCGACTATAACCGTGGCAAAATTAAAAAAATGCATTAGCATCAACCCTCTCTAGTATTTCAATAAAATAAAATAAATGCTTAAGTAGCGCTGATTCAGGCCGACACTATTATTAAAGATCTAATAAAAAAACTAAGAAAAATGATTTTATATGTTAGCGTATGCTTTTGGAGACATATAATCAAAGCTATTAATGTTGGAGTCGGGGCGGATGCTAAATCATTGAAGCTAAAACATGATTTTGTTGTAGTGCTCATTCTACATAATCAAAGAGAGACTTATAATAAATGTGGTCAAGCTTATGAACCTTACGACAATGTTAAAGTTTTTATAGTATTTTTTATGAGGATGGGACCTTGAAAGGAAGAAGAAACCCGAATAATGAACAAGTTTGATGAACAACATAGAAAATATCTCAAAATTGGAAGTCATGTTTAAATAAATCAACATGTTGAAAAGGTACTTGAGGAATGTAAAATGTAAAACGCAACAACATGTTTAATTAAATACAAAATGAGGAGTAAGAATTAAGGTATGATCAACCCTATATGTTATCGTTTTCATTTGTTTGAACGAGTATTTTATTATTAATACCTTTTAAATTGTATAATAGTAATTCTCCGTGTTTAGTGGGTTAGCAAGCAACGCAGATTCCATTTAAATTTGAATAAAATAAAATTGACAAAATGATGTAAATGCACACATAAAGCCGAAATGGAATTCAAAAGGCCAACAAAGACTTTCGCTCTATGAGAAGGTCTCAATGTTGGATGCCTCCCACTATGGGGAAAACTATGTTCTTATGTCGTATTTATTTTGTCTGAATGTGTTTATGTTTTTTTTATCAAGTAACTCATCTATGTTGATTTTATATGAGTTGTTTTCATCTATTTTTCTGTATGTACTTTATTTTATTTCTTATGTGATTATGTGTTTTCTCATTTTTTAATAATGCCAAATAAAAAGAAGTATACTGCAGTCTTTTCTGATTAACTTCTCTTCTGAGGATACTCGATTAGAGAACGACCTCAATCCATAGGTTATTTCTATTATTTGCATAATATTTTTTCTTATATAAAGGAGTCATTGTACACTGATTTTTATACTATTCTTTTTAATTCACTCTCTTCATTTAAACTAGTTTTATTCGCTAATCATTATCTTAGTGCTAATAGAGTAAAATATTTAAAATAAGAGTTGTGTAATACGTTGTTTGATTGGATTGAGTTGTAATTGTAAATCAAGAGTTTAATTCTCTTTTAACATTGTAAATGATCTAAAGGTTGAAAATTAAACATGTGGAAAAGCCTGTTGTAAGAAGGTTGCAGGTTAGTCTTGTGATAAAAGCGCACGCTGTTAGGAGAAATCTCAAGAGGATGTGATTGGAAATTGGATTAGGCCGTGTGATATAAGGTCAAACAAATATGAATTACAATGTGCTTTTTGAACTCTTCTTTTTTATATTTGTGCAATTTATACTCAATGCATAATTTTTTGCCTCATCTTGTTTCATAAAATAGATTAACATTAAAACTAATCGGTTAAACAAAAAATTTAAAAACTATATAAAAAAATTCATCCCATTCCTCCTCTTATATTTGAAGTCACTTTGTGAAAACTATCAACTATCAAATTGCGGAGCGATATTATAAAATGATAATGTTACCTCAGAAATAAGAAATAAGGATACATTAGCATAATAAGTCAAGTTCATGTATAGAGAACTCTTAGTTAAATTTGTTATAACAATTAGGTAGTTAGAGTTACTTAAAAGATTTGCTAAGATGAAAGCTAGGACATGGCCTCTATCACTATCCTTTTATATGAAGGTTTGTAATTACCATTCCAATATACATAGAATTTTAAAAAATTTGCTATGTTCATAAGAGAAACCAATAATGATTTTTTATTTTAATCTTAATTATGTTTAAAAGATTACAAAGAGTCTAACTCCAAATAATGATGCCAAATGCTAGAGCGTGCGATAATATTTTCTTAAGGACAATTTTATTCTTTCCAGGTCCACCATAGTAATAGTGATTGCCCCAACCATGATTTCTTCCTCCCTTAATGTAACAACCCGTATAATATATATCTAGAATAATATCATACAAGTGTTAATAATTGATACTGATCCAACATAAGTGCCTAATGGCATCCATATATACACATGTCCAAACTAAAAACATCAATGGAACATGTTCTACAATAGTGCCTAAACAATAAAAATCTAAGAACTACGTGCAATATCTTCATTGCACACAACTCCACAGCGGAAGATCCGAATAACTGTGTCCCTTGAAACAACCATAAACAACTTCTACTGAATTCAACCTATAAGGAATACCTGAAAAAATAACAACAATAATGGGATGAGATAATAATCTCAGTGAGTTCTCCTATCCTATGGGTCAACTCGGCTCTACAGGGTTTTCTAATCAATATTCAACTCATATTCAACTCAAGTCAACAAGGGAACGAAGACTTGAGCGATGGGGAAACTATCGCGCAATTGTATGGCAACATGCATCTGAGTTCTCATAACTCAACCACGATCATTATTCAGATCACGACGCATCAATTCCCGAACGTACTTACGTCTAAGCCAGACCCGGTTCACGCATGCTCGTATGATTCAACTTTCGCGGTGGATATCGGGTCCTCTATGAGGCTTAATCCCCAGTTCAAGCGACCGTCACCCGTATGGGACTATAACCCACCTAGGGTATCTTTCACCGTATGGGACTCCAACCCACCTAGGTGTCCACCTTTCCCCCATGTCCGCCATGGTTGGGGCTCAAACCCAATTGAGGCTCGAATCATTGGTCCCACATCCCAATGCTTACACGTCTAAGCATACCAATAGAGATGTGTACCATCACAGAAAATACACATTCTGAATACATGATCGGTTCTACAATCAACGGTTCCATGA
The DNA here is from genome assembly GCF_024323335.1 of Lathyrus oleraceus. Classification (NCBI taxonomy): domain Eukaryota; kingdom Viridiplantae; phylum Streptophyta; class Magnoliopsida; order Fabales; family Fabaceae; genus Lathyrus; species Lathyrus oleraceus. Next base: position 252,992,221 of record NC_066582.1, on the reverse strand, counting down.
ACCATAACAAAATCCATCAATCACAGGTGACTTCATTCACCATATATAATACACAAATAATAACATGGCATGTTCCATACAATGCGTCTCATTCCCAATCATGGCAACAATTCGTCTGCGACCTCCACATAAGCGTCGTACGAATGAATACCGTATTCTCATACATATCACATGTTCCATAACCTAGATTATCTTTCTAAGTTATTAATCAAGTTATTCTCCTAGGTTTCCCTCACTCATCTTTGTAAGGTTTTTAATCATGTTATTTCACAATCAAACATATCAACAATGTTTAACATTCATCATAATATAATTCATAGAATTTGTAAGACACATAATATACTATAACATGGTATAATAATGATATCATTTTTTGTTATCTTTCTAACGCATCCGTCCGCGTCCAAAACGGAGTTATAATCCTCAATTAATTCATTAATTTATCTTAATCAAGATTTAGATTAACATTTATTCATTTTATAAGTATTCAACAACAAAATCATTGCCCTAGTGGTAAGGCTTGTACCATACCAAGGAGGTCTCGAGTTTGAATCTCATTGGTGACATATTTTAATTCATCAAAATACAAAGGAATCAATGAGTAGAAAATGGTGATAATGAGCTTTTCCTTCTTCTCCTCCAAGCCCTTATTCCTTCTTTCTCTCTTCTTTTTTCTTCTCTTTTCCTCTTCTCTTCCTTCCTCCAAGCCCAGTATCAATTGATTAATTATTAATGTTATCAAAAATGTCCTCTCTTGTAATTTCTCCACCCCAATAAACTTCAATTACAGCATCCTTCAAGTGTGTGAATAAGGAGATCCATAATCAAGCCACCAATTTCCTGCCATAATACTAGAAGTGTATAAAAATGTAAAAATTACTTTCCAAACGGATAAGGTAATGTCAATTTGATTTCCATTATATGTAGAAGTTGGAGAAATTGCAGCTCCAAGTGCAATTTTTTTTGTTAGTATGAACAAAGCCTAGGCAATCTAAATTGTAGCAACCAGTGTTTTTATAATCATCAGTCTGTAATTTGAAAATATCATAATTTTTTTCAATAAATTTTCTAAATGCTCCTTAAGATTCTTATTATAAGAAACAGTTAAAATTTTCAATTTATTAAACAGCTATTGTATTTGAACTATTATATAGATCAAATATATTTGTTGTACAAAAAATTTAAATAATCTACAGAATAATATACTTTTCCATCTTCTTTATTTTCATTGATTTACTTAGCGTCCAATAAATAAATAATCTAGAGCGGTTGTCTTTGTACATTTCCGAATATACCTGCATAAAATGTTGTTGAACTTAGATTAAGTGAGAAGTAACTAGTTCATCTGCCACTGACTTTAATCCTAAGTATTTTAAAAGTCTTCTATAATATTATTTAGAGCATTTTTTAATTAATTTATTTTAGTTATATGACATAAGTACTTGCACAATTGTGTCACTGGTTTAATCGTATGACTAAATCAGATTAAATCGGATAGTTCGGTTCAATAAACCGGACTCTATAATAAAAATATATTTATTAAATTGGTCGAACCAGATGACTCGGTCTCTAAAAAATATCACGAAAGCTACAAAACTTCAAAATATTCTAATTTAACTTGTTTATTCTTTAAATTCAAATCCAAATAAATTTTGAGCAAGGCCTAACTACAAGGGAAAATTGTTTCAAATAAATTTTGAACGAAGTTTAAATATATTTTAATTTATATATAAAATAAATATTAAAACAACATTATTTTTTCTAAAAAAAATTAACATGCATTTAATCTGCCGGTTTCGCAAAACCGTCGGTCTATCGATTTTTATCAGTTTTGACCGATATTGGCCGATAGCCACTTGTTTAATAACATATACTAAAAAATTGAAATCATTCTAAAATTTCCATAAAACTAATACATATACTAAGAAATTGAAGTCAAGAAAACTCTAACTTTAGACATAATCAAGAGAACTAGTCGAAGGGGATACAAAAATGCTCTAAAATATAATGAATTTCATAAGATCAAGATTAACTGGTATTGATTGTATTTTCCATCAGGACATGATTCACCGGATAAACTCCATGTTTGAAAGTTTTCATTCAGATTACCTATTTGATCATGCCCTCTTGATAAGTTTGGAGGATCTGTATATAAAAAAAATGCTTTAAAATTTTCAAATTATACATCTGAAATACCTTCAAAATCTATTTCTAAATTTTTATGATTAAATAAAATACCAATGGTTTTAACCCTTTCAACAGAGGATGATCAAATGCTGGTTGTTTATGTGTCAAAACACAATCAATTATATCACCGTCAGGACTCTGCAAAATTAAAAGCAAAATACATACACGCAAATATATGAGTTAGCACAAAATAAAGAGCTTATTTGAAAATAATTTAGAATGGAAAATTAAAATTTCTTTATAAATTTAGATAAATTAGAATATTCCTGCATCTAAAACTACAAATATTTTAAATTTTATCTTTACTTACTTGAATGGTCTTAAGTGTAGTTATAATCTTCTTCAACTTGTGAAATTCTTCATCTGATCGAAATGTTTGATTGATTAATTGACTGTTTGTTTCTAAAGAATTAACAGCACAAAACAAAGAAACAACGACAAAAAAATGAAGGAGTAGTGAGAAGATTGGAGTGCATAAATTCATGTTTTTCTTCACTAAACAAATATATATCTTTATATAGTACTTTTTAAGTGAGAATGCTTAGTTATAGTGACAACTAAAAATAATAAATTCTAACTATTAAATCTTGATTCAAAAAATTAATGGAGTATATTAATGGAGTAATTTTTAATTGTAATTTATATAGTTATCACCAAAATCAATTCACATTATATTTTTAGAAATACAATGTTAAATAAGTTTTTAGAATAATGATATACAAATATTTTTCTAGATGACAATTTGACTAATTATATTCTTAATTTATATCTTAAAATTGTCAAAATAAAGTATCATTTTAATGTAGTTCAATTCAATTGGTCATATATTGCTTTCTTTTGACTACTAATGGTCAAATAATTTTCCTTTTGACTAATTATATTGAAGTTTTTAACAACGTCATATTAAAGAAAACTATGTATTAGGTAAATAAATAATTAAAACTAAAATATTTAGAATAGTAGTTTTTCCTTTGACTTTCAAAAACAAATTCTATAAAAAAAATGTTTTAATATAATAAAATTTATTCTAAAATCGCATAATTTTTCAAAAAGAAATATGTCAAAAATCTGTATTTTTAAAATTATTTAAATTAGCCTTAAATTTAATCAATTTTAAAAAAATTGTTTCAAAAAAAGTAAAAGAAAATCGATAAATATATCTAAAAATATCTTATAAAAAAGCATTTAAATCAATTTTTCATTTAAATCTTTAGTTAAAAATTATTTTCAAATTTTTAACTAAAATTATTATTACGTGAATTTTTGTAATAAAAAGTTTAAGTAAACAAGGCCCATATTTATTCAAAATAATCAATTTAATTTTTTCAGTTAAAAACATGAAAATTATATTTTTCATGGTTCGTCATTATTTTATATTTGTTTGTATTGTCTTAAGGGAGATCGTAACACTTCATACTTTCATAAATTGACTAAGATTAACCACACTACTAAAAAAACATTATTTCACCTTGGATGCGTAGGGAATATAACCTTGGTTACACATGCGAAGTAATGAATGGAGACATGAAAACCCGCCACTTTATCTCACGGATTTTGAGTAATCGAGGGAAAAAGTTGCACTGGTCATGGGTTCAATCTCCAGCATCTCCATTATTTGGATTTTCAAACTTGCGTTACTTTTTACCTTCATTTTTAACAATAATCTATTGGTAAAGTCCTATTTCCAAAAAAAATTATTTTAACCTATTTTTTTTCGTTTTAATATGCAAAATATCAAATTTGTTGACAAATTCTAAATCTTTCTCATCTTCATCAACAACAACACCTATAACAACAACAAAAACATAATCAATAAAATCCTTAAACATTAAATCTCAACAACAAAAACGATAACAACAACAAGAATAATAAAATCTATGGAATATTTAAACATTAAACAACAACAAATAAATAAAATCAATAGAATCGTTAAATACTAAATTTCAATAACAACAACAACATCAACAATATTAAACATTTTACTTGATACAACTATAATTAACATTAATAAATTATTTTCATGCTTTCCTAACTAAAATTAAACATTGTTAAGAAGTACTTACTAGAGAAAATATTATATTAAAAAACCAATAACAACAACAAAAACCTAATCAATGGAATCCTTACGCTTTAAATCTCAAAAACAAAAACAAAAACAACAATAACAATAATAACAAAATCTATGGAATTTTAAATATTAAACAACAACAACAAATAAATAAGATCAATAAAATCGTTAAATACTAAATTTCAACAACAACAACATCAACAATATTAAACATTTTACTTTATACAACTACAACTAACATTCATAAGTTATTTTTATGCTTTCCTAACTAACATTAAACATTTTTAACAAGTACTTACTAGAGAAAGTATTACATTAAAAAACCAACCTTCAAATATTTTCATGCTCTTTCTTTCATTATCGTTGTTTTCAATATATGTTAAGCTTAAATTTAAGCATTTTGCATCCAAGATGGATAATTGTGGCATTCATGTTTTAATATTGTTCTTTGGTGGCTGAAGTGTTGTTAAGTTTCATGTGTTATAGATGTTCTTTGATGGCTGAAGTCTTATCGAGTTTATAATGTATGATTTTTGTGTGTGAAATATATGGAAATTATGACGGTTAAACTGCAAGACTTACAAACAAAAAGTCGCCATTTTATACTAAATATATTACATTGATTTGTGCGATTTGTGCGGATGTTAAAGCAAAATCGTCATTTTTTTTACCTAGCAGTAGCCAAGTATACGACGTTGAAACACCATTCTCGTAAATTTAGTATTTAACGAGAAGATGTCCTATAATATGGTTGTTGGGATTCAAAGGCATGTCCTATAAACTGTCATCTAAACACTAAAAAATTTGGGAAATTATGTCGGTTAAATAACTGCTATCGTAGTTTCAACCGCCGTAATTTACGAGAATGGGTTTTTTCTACAACCCCGTATACTTGGCTAGTACTAGGTAAAAAATGACGGTTTCGCTTTAACCTCCGCATAAATTGATGTAATATATTTAGTATAAAATGGAGGTTTTTTGTTTGTAAGTCTTGCAATTTTAACCGCCATAATTTCCATATATTTCACAACAAAAAAATCATACATTATAAACTCGATAAGACTTCAGCCATCAAAGAACATCTATAACACATGAAACTTAACAACACTTCATCCACCAAAGAACATCAAGTACATATCACACACATCAAAGAAACAAATTAAATTATAGAAGAGTATGAATTGATGAAACTAATGAGTTCACAAAATTAGGCAAAACATTATCCAAATATCAAAGCCCTTCGATAAAAGGGGACCTCACGCAAGCTATTCGACACGTTCAAAAACCATTTTCCAAGTGAAAACCGAATATAATTAAAACAAAGAAAATCCATATCTAAGCTTAATGCCCTTTTCTAAGTTTTTACTATCCCGATCTCAAACTTCCTAGAACGTGGAGCCAACACCCAACGATAGCAGCATCACTAAATCCAATAATTATTGCTCATAAACACTATTCATATATCTATGTTAGATGATTCAACAATTAGCTGGAGCAACATCAATCAATTTCTTCTTCTTCGACATCTTCCGATGGCTCCACAACACTGAGGAAATTCTTCCTCCTCTTCTTCGACATCTACCTTCATGTACAATTCTAACTTTTCCAAGGGATTTCCATGCCACCTCTTTCTTTTTGCTTAAGCTTCTGCTTTTCTCCGAACCTCTTCTCCAGCCTTTCCCCTGCTTGCTGCCAGTCTTTCTCTAATGCATAGAAAACAAAATTATCAATCAGAAAAATCATAAAAAAGAGAAGCAGTATTCCATAAAAGGTCAACATTTAATTATTTAGAGAAGAAAAAACAAACCTTTCTTCTAGATTTCCAAGATCCTCCTAAAAAGCATGCAAAGAAACTATAATATCCACATGGTTACAAAGAACCATGAATATTTTGAGTCGCCATTTCCAGCTACTGGATTACCAACTATAATATTCAAACAAATTCAAACACAAAAATAACGATGAGCAGATGTTGTAAACCTAAAAAAGATGAGAATCATACATAATAAACCTAGAGAATCTCAAAAGAAAAGAAAAATTAATAAATTACAAATTAGTAATAGTAGTAGAAGAACTAGAAAAAACCTATCATAGAGGAAGAAGAAAGACTTACAAATGAAATGGAAATGGTGATGAATGATTGTGTCGTAAACCTAGCAATTGGAGAATAATGGTGGCGACTAATAAGGTTGAAAACGATTATGGAAAAATAAGCTGATAAGGTTGAAAATGAGATGGAGGAGAGGTTGTGAACAAGATGGAGACACGTGTGGTTCATGAGAAGTTTGATTGAAGCAAAGGGAGTCTGAATGGATGATTGGAGACACGTGTGGTTCATTTATGATATTAATTTTATTTAAGTTTTAAATTATATTATAAATTTAAATGTTCTAAAAAAATGAAAAGAGCGCACAACTTGAAATTCAATAGAAATCTGAAAATTTGAAGAGGGAATTGAAATTTTCGTTTGTATTCCTTTTATTATTTATTTGGTGACGGAAATTGGACACAAAATACCTCAGAGACGAAATTTTTTAATCTTTATTAAAAATTTGCCTTTTTTTCTATTTAGTTGACATTTAGCTGACGAACATTGAAACAAAATTATTTGCACATGGAATAAATTCTTCTCTAAATTCCGTCTCTAAATAGTATTTGTTTATAAAATATAAAATTTTATCAATTTGAGACGAAAGTATTTGGAGACGGAATTTTGCGTCTCTAAATATCGTTTGTATTTAGTTTAATTTAACTTTGGTCTCTATCTTCAAAATTCCGTCCATAATTCCATCTCTAACAAAGAAGGAATAATTCTAGTAGTGTGTTAAATATTGAATTTGAATGAGTATTGGGCTTGGTCAAGTTTTGGCCCATATATTTATTTGGCCCCCATATGTTATTTACATGTCTCTCGTGTTTTTAAATTTATTTTTATTTTTATTTTTATTTATTTTGTTTCTTTTTTAATTTTATAAATTTAGTTAATTATTTGTTTAAAGTTTAATGAATTAATAAGCCTTTAATAGTTAATTGAAAATTCAATTTATTTGTCTCATCGGTTTTTCACAAAAGCATTGCAATTTCAGAGTTAAAAGTTCAATTTAACTTCAAAAACTACTTAAACGCATAGAGTTTTCTGGACCGGACTAAGATAGAGTGATTCCTATATGAATCACTTTATGATTGCTTAACATAATGTTAAATTCAGTAGTTTAATGGTTGTTTCTTTTTACCTTTAAAAATGTCGTTTAAATCATCGAGTTGTTAGGTTTTCACACACGTGTTGCAATTTCAGAGTTAAAAATTGAGTTTAACTTCAGAAATACATTGAATCTCTTTACGATTGCATAACATGGCGCTAAATTCAATAGTTCAAAACTATGATTTTATTATTGGTCCCTTGTATTTCTCTTGGGCCTTCTTAGAACAAGATTTTTGTTATTTACAGTTGATTATTGAGCTTGTTTTGTTAATTGTTATACTGTATCCTCATTTGATAAATTGTACCCATATTCCCGTGATGTGTAATAAGTTTACCGCTTTCAAGTATTTTTATTGTGTTAGTTGATTGTTAATTCAAAGATTAATATTAACCACTTTAAGAAAATACCAACAAAAAAATAATAACACAATCCAACATCGAGTATTTTTCCCAAATTAAATCTAAATTGATTGCAGCGTCGAGTATCTCTTCCGATTAATTCAAACTCTTTGTATAATTAACTTGCAACGCTTTATCCAACATCAAGTCATTTATACAAAACCTTTTTCGTAATAAAAATTGAAAGACAAAGGACCAAGAGATGCACATCGGGTTCAAAATGATTATTAGTCTTTCAAATCAAAAATACCTTAAACAAATTTGGAATAAGGGGACAATGGGAACACATCCATGCAAACTCCGAGTAAACACGCACTTGGTGCACACCCCTACTCAAATGTTTACTCACCTTCCGCAAACATCAAATCTTTATGATAAAAGCAACTTAACCAATCAAACTTGTTTTTCGCACTTGTGCGACCCCAAAAATATTTTCAGAAACGAGTATGCTTTATCTATATCAACGTGAAACAAAAAAAAAACTTTCGCCTCCAAGAGCGAGAAATAAGTAAAGGTTTAGTCACTCGATATGTCTAAAGAATCACTCCTTAAAAACAATCAACCCAATAGTTCTTTTTAAGTAGAACTACGCAGCCTTAAGTTCTCCATATCACCAAGAGATACGTAAGAGAAGGATTTACAAATTTTCTCAGGCACCCTTTTAATAACAAAACATTTTTCCTTTCTTTCGCATTCTCTCTCAATAAGTCGAAGAAAACAATTAACATCATGCAAACACTTTATCGCAACTCTAACTAAGGGGTTCCCTTTGAGTACAACAGTTGTAAAGGGTGCTTGTTAGTTGTAAATTTATGTGTCGGGTTTTTGTTATCGTATCCACAGGGATTGTAAGATATCACCGCCGTTCGATGGTTGAGTTAATCTTAGCTCAATGTAACAATAGGGTTTTGGTTTTAATCAAGTTATCTTGCATAAAAAGTAATAAATTGCGGTAAAAGTTTTGGTTTGAATAAATGAGAAATATTGCCAAAGTTAGGTTTCAATGATCACTTTGCATGTATTTGCTCGGTCAACAATCTTATAAACTCCTTTAGATGATAAATCATTTCACAAAGTCCTCTCAATATGTTTCTCTCGAACACACATTGTGAGTTTTGCCATTTTGATCCATTGTTTCTCTCGAACACAATCTATCAAAATGACAACTTTTTGGTTCAACCTTATGGTGAACAAAATCATTCATTACTATCTCTAGCTAACAAACAAGTTTGGATGAAAACCTAGGTCAAGAGTCGGTAAACATCTCTCGATCATAAACCAACACAAAGAGTTTTAAATACACTACGCCAAAAAGGTTTTTTAACAGCGCATCTTAGACAGCGCTTTTAAAAGAAAGCGCTGTATAAGGTTAAAATAAAAATAAAACACGGAAAATGTTCTAAAAAAATAATGAAAGCGCTGTCTAAGGGGGGGTCTTAGACAGCGCTTTTAGAAAGCGCTGTCTTAGACCCCCCCTTAGACAACGCTTTTAGAAAGCGCTTTTAAATATAGACCTTAGTCAGCGCTTTTGAGAAAGCGCTGTTTAAAGTCTTTCAATTAAAAAAAAAATTAAAACCAAAAGCGCTGTCTAAGGTGGGGGTTTAGAAAGCGCTTTTGGAAAGCACTTCATGCTTCCAAGAAACCCAATAGCGAGGGACACAGCAGAGCTTCCATCTTCATCAAGCCCTAGCAGCTCCGCCAAAACCAGACCCTCTTCTCGCAAACACAAACCCTCCAAAGAAAACGATCCTCCTTCAGATCACAACATCATCGTCCCTTACTCCCCCTCCCATGTTAAATCCAAGAGTCCGTTACCACCAAGACCTCCTTCTTCCAACCCTCTCAAACGCAAACTTGCTCTCGACACCATCGCCGCCGAAAATTCACTCCCGGCAACTACCGATTCCGGCGTTAAGGTTTTTCTCATCCATTTAGGGTTTTTAGATCTTGTTAATTTATTATCCGGTTTCTTATTTTGTATCTGTATGTGTTGTGTAGGTTATTGTGAGGATGAGGCCGTTGCGGAAGGATAAGGACGAAGGAGATCCTATAGTTCAAAAGATTTCTGGTGATTCGTTATCAATTAATGGTCGTACTTTCACCTTTGATTCTGTTGCTGATGTTGAAGCTACTCATGTATGGTTTCTATTTTTGTTTCTGCTCAAACTGTTTTTGAGTTACTTCATTTCTACTGTGGTTGAATTTTCTGATCCTGTTTTTCAGCTTGACATTTTTGAGCATGTTGGGGTTCCTTTGGTGGAGAATTGTTTGGCTGGTTTCAATAGTTCTGTCTTTGCTTATGGACAGGTTTCCTTTTTCTCACTATTAACATTTACTTTCTTAATTTGCTTCATTTCTCATAGTGTTGTTCTTGTTAGGTATTAACATTTGGTATTTTGGTTGCTTATTTTGCTGCATTTCTCATAGTGCTGTTCCTGCTAGATATTAACATTTAGTTGCTTATTTTGCTGCATTTCTCATAGTGCTGTTTCTGTTAGATATTAACATTTAGTTGCTTATTTTGCTGCATTTCTCATAATGTGTTCCTGTTAGATTTGATGTTTTATGTATTCTATTTGAAATTGTTAGACGGGGAGTGGGAAAACGTATACTATGTGGGGTCCTGCCAATTCTTTGGCTGAAGAAAATGTAGCAAAAGAGCAACAAGGACTTACACCCCGTGTTTTTGAGAGACTGTTTGCGCGCATAAAGGAAGTAAGAGTTCAGTTCTATTCCTAATTAAATTATTTGAAGACCTCTTGAAGTGTTTTGGGTTGTTTACAGTTTTATTTACTGCACAGGAGCAAACAAAGCATTCTGATCAACAGCTCAATTATCAGTGCAACTGCTCTTTTCTTGAGGTTGGTTGTTTATCTATTTCTTTCAATGTTCCTGATCTTAACTTTGTCATTTTAGTCTGCATAATAACACAATTTTTTTGCCAGATATACAATGAACAGGTCACAGATCTGTTGGATCCGAGTCAAAGGAACCTTCAGGTAGAACCTAAGCATTAAAGGTTTTATTTATTGTTTATCATGTTTCACTGCTTTATACCGGAACTGATTTGTTATCCTTTATTCAGATTAGAGAAGATGTCAAATCAGGTGTGTATGTTGAGAATCTTACAGAGAATCAAGTGTCTACAATGGAGGATGTTACTCAGTAAGAAGTACACGGAAACATACGATTGTGATCGAGTTGAAGAGATTGTAGACGCACATGGTTGCTTTGATTATAAGTTATATCTGATAATTCATGATTTCTTTATTTTTTTGTTTTCAATTGCTTTGATTATAAGTTATATCTGATAATGCATGATTTCGTTATATTTTTGTTTTCAATTGCTTTGATTATAAGTTATATCTGATAATGCATGATTTCTTTATTTTTTTGTTTTCAATTGCTTTGATTATAAGTTATATTTGATATTTGATGGTTTCCTTGGTTTATTACAGGTTAGACATGGCTGATGACCAACATGAGGAAGTTAGTAAAAAAGTATTCGCGGAAGAAGAAATTCGAAGAGGCATCACAGTAATGAGAAGGGTGGTCCAAGGAAGATCTCGAGGCATCATACTAGATGTCTATTGGAGCAACCAGGGACAGCTTATAGAACCTAATGGGCTCCTAGTAATCGGGAGCTTATACCGACCGGAGGTGTTCGGACTGTACATATGGAGGTAGGGATTTTCGGCTTTGATTACGACCAAATGATTGGTAATGAAGACTTCATGCAAGTTTTTAGTCATGAAGAAATCGGCGTCACCATTGTCAATACATATATTAGGTAAATCCGGTCTACTTTGTTTTATTAATTAAACAACTTATGTTAATGATGTTTACTTTATGTTAATCCGGTTTACTTTATGTTTCAAAAGAGGTGTTAATGATGTTTTTATATTAGGTTTTTGTATGACAAATTGATGCGCCCCAATGGTTTGGACGTGTCATTCGGATTCTTAGCACCCGCGACCGTCAACTTAGGTTTAATCTTAAGTAGATCGGATACCGTGACGGAGTACGTTCTTCGGATCCTCATGGACAATAAAGATGCGGAGAAGTTGTTTTTTATACCGTTTAATACCGGGTTAGCATTTCATTCTAAATTCATCTATTATAATTATTTTCCAAGTTACCATCTAACATTTGCCTAATCATTACAGTGGACATTGGTTGTTGCTCGCAATCAATCCTATCCGAGAAATTGTGTATTATCTTGACTCGTTAGGAAATGATTGGACAACATACCCGAATATGAAGGTCCTAATTGACACGTAAGTGAGAATGTTCAAAATTTTTCTTAGTTTATGTGAATTGTTCTAATTGCTTCATTTTTATTTTATTAGCGTCCTACAAGCTTTTCGGGCCCAACGAGATATCCAAACCTCAAGGAGGGGCGCCAACTCCATTACATGGATTAAAGTGGCGGTATATTTTTAATTACCACATTTTTTATTATATTAGTGATGACACTTGATAAAACTTAGGATTTATAATCCATATTTTTTTTTCATATGTAGTGTCCTCAACAACGTAATCAAATAGATTGCGGGTATTTCATGTTGAGGTTTATGCGAGATACTCTTGCTTTGGGCCGATTAAAGATTCCCACCGATGTATGTATTTCTAACTTATGAGTTATTTTTATATTTACACATATCTCATATAATTAAATAGTTGGAATTAATTCAAAATATGTTATATTATTATGTAGTACTTTGATGAATTCAAGTGTGCATTTTATACAAAGGATCAAGTGGACGAAATCAAAGAGGAGTGGTGTCAATTCATGATAAAGCTCAATGTTTGTTCATAAATTTGTGTAATTAATGTGTACATTTGTAGTATATGTTATGACTTGTAAATGTGTACATAAATTTGTATATATTTTGATACATTTAAGGCAAAATTGGTTTGAATTGGTATATATATATATTTGTTAGCCAAAAATTGGTAGAAAAAGGCCAAAATGGCATATATAAAATGTGATAATTGTCTGTCAAAATCTGGTTGAAAACAGGTAGAAATTTTGGTTTATAAACCTGGAAAAAATGTGGTTTAAAACAAAAGCTTCAAAAATTTTCGTATACCTTAGACAGCGCTTTTGTAAAAAGCGCTGTCTAAGGGGGGGATTAGAAAGCGCTTTAGGCAAAAGCGCTGTCTAAGGGGGGGGCTTAGACAGCGCTTTTTGAAAAGCGCTGTCTAAGGTATACCTAAAAAAATTAAAAATAGGAGGGTCTTAGAAAGCGCTTTTGGCCAAAGCGCTATCTAAGGAGGTGGGGCTTAGACAGCGCTTTTCAAAAGCGCTGTCTAAGGTATACCTAAAAAATTTAAAATAAGAGGGTCTTATAAAGCGCTTTTGGCCAAAGCGCTGTCTAAAGGGGGGGGGGGCTTAGACAGCGCTTTTAAGATTTAAAAAAGCGCTGTCTAAACCTTTAGCAGCGGAGGTTTAGACAGCGCTTTAAAGCGCTGTCTAAGGCTAAAAAAAGCGCTGTCTAAGGTCTTGTTTGTTGTAGTGATAGAAACAAAGTTTTCATCATATATTTACCATTAAAGAGTTTACATATGAGGATCCTTACATTTACACACAAAGCTAGTAATCACCTACATCTAACCTTGACAAATGGATGACTTAGCTACTCATTTTCATGGTAGCTTGGTCAGCAAGTAAGGAAAGAAGGTTGATCAACATCCAAGTCGGATAATCCAAGTTGGATGGGAATCCACCTTCTTTTTGTAGAAGATGGTTCTAAGATGAAGAGAAATGAAAATTAGGGCATAAAAGATCCCCTAGAACAATGCTGTAAAATATCTCTCCAAAGTACAAAAGTGGAAAAAGTTGGTAAAAATGAGGTATGGTGCTCAAAAGTGGCACCTGCTACTTATAGACCTCTGCTGGGCTGTCATGCTCGCTAGGCGAGCAGAATGGCTCGCCTAGCGAGGGTCTAATTGTGGCACCAAAGGCACCTGCGCCCAGAGAAAACAGGGTCTGTTGAACTGTCATGTTCGCCTAGCGAACAAACCTTCGCCTAGCGAACAAACCTTCGCCTAGCGAAGGACACGCTCCAACCTTCGCCCCAGCGAGGTTGAGAGGTTTTGCTACTGGAATGCTCGCTGGGGACTCGCTAGAGCTTCGCCTAGCGAGTGAGTGCTGGCTGCGCTTTTCACCAAAACTGAACGAACTCGCTACCACCTTCGCTAGGAGCTCGCCTAGCGAATTTATTGACAATTTACTGGAGCTTTTCGCTTGGAGTTCGCCTAGCGAAGCATTGCTTCGCCACAGCCCTCGCCTAGCGAGCAGGCTGATGAAATGCTTGTATTCATTGGTTCCTTTGCCACTTTTCTTGTGTCTTCATTTTCAATTAGTTCATGCCTTTTTCTTGCACAATAACACACAAATCAAAGGCATCAAGCTTGTTTATCAATGTAATGCATTTCATGTAAAATAAATGTGGTTTTGACAATTCTAGCAAGTAAATAGAGTGAAAGATACCCTTAATTGATGGCTCAAATAAGCACTTTTGGGTATCTAACAACTCTCCCCAACTAGATTCTTGCTTGTCCTCAAGCAAAGTATGCCTCTTGAAGGACAAGAGGATTTGCTTTAAGAAAAAGGTTTCTCCGAAGTTGGATAAACGGCTCAAACACAAGCGAAATCCGCATATACAAGTTTCCAACGGTTCGAATAAAATAATACACAAGAACTAAAACTTAAATAGCAATGCAAAATATTTATCTATCTACAACAATACTATTCTGAATGAATCATCCTATCTCTCCTCTTCGAATAAGGAATGAAGATTTTACGCGTTTGCAACCGCGGGATTAATCTCACTCTCTAACAAACAATGAAGAAATCAAATAGATTCATACAATGTCTAACAATTATAAATGGTACTGTGGAAGCATAAAGATCACTAAGGGCTTTTAGGTTGAAGCTTGGCTAGGTTAACAAACAAGGGACATTTCTAAGGCCATTGAAACGAAAGTGCCGATGCAAAAGAGACATTCACAGTATTATTCACACATCTCGACTTTGTTTCATTTGTTTCTTATTTGAAACCTTCACAACACATATTCCACAACTCAATTTTTATTTTTCACTATTTTTCTTCCAAGCAAGCATTCATTTTCATTCTTCTATTTTTGTTCTTTTCTTTCACATCAAATATACAAAACAGATGTTTCTTTTCTATATTTTCTATACATATATATACATATATATATATATATATATATATATATATATATATATATATATATATAGAATATATATATATATATATATATATATATATATATATATATATATATATATATATATATATATATATATAGATATATATATATATATATATATATTTTTTTTTTATGCTTGCTCGGTTTTTCTTTTCTTTTTCAAGAGTTGTGGTACTTACCGATTCTTTTTCGTTCTCCCCAACTTATTTCTTCCTTACCCTAAGTGAATGCTCTTAACTTTTTACGGCAAAAGAACAAAAATCAAGATTTTCCGGGTTGTAAAAAAAAGATTTTTGAGATCTCGCTTTATTTCAAGCCGAGATTCAACTGTTTAAGCTCAAAGGGGTTAGCAAATACTCTCTCTGCTCACAGGTAAGTTGTTTTTGGATGTAGTTGTGCTCAAAAGAAAACAAGTGCCTTGATCATTTCTAATTGCTTCCACAATTTCACAATAATAAGAGACAAAGCATGAATCTCATGAATCAACAAAACTTATTAGAATCCAGCATTTAAGTGTACAATGGAGGTTTCCTCACAATTTGTGGTTTTAAGTTCTAGATGAAACATTCATTCAATTATGTTGCAAAAAGACAATATTCAATTTACCAAAAAGAGTAAAGTTCCTAATGCATTCTAAAATTCTAGCCGAAGGTAACCATGTACCTTAGCCTCATTCACTTGTTTATTCTTATCATTGCCATCCAAGCTCGGATGCACCTTCATTGGGTACTTCTTGAGGAGCAACCAATCTAGAAGGGTTTGCCACTCAATCAACCAAAAATTTATTAAACACACAAAATTAAAAACATAAATAATTAACATTAACTGAAAATATAAATTTGTTCATGGGGGACAAAACACCCCAATAGTACAACACCAAAATCAAGATACAAAATCCGAAAATACAAATAGAAATGACATAAAAACTGAAAAAATACAAAAACTTAACCCACTAAGGGCTCAGGACTCCTCCTCGCTACCGGCATCAGAACCGGTAGCCTCATCATCAACATCATCATCATCATCAGCATCAGCGCCCACCCCCTCACTATACACTGGCGTGTCCACGGGCCAGTTGGCGTTGAGCAGAAACTGCTCCCGCGTCATCAAAGCATGAGCACCACTTCCTTGCAGCTGCAAACGCTGCATAGAGTCGTGCATATCCAACATGGCTCTCTGGGATGCCGCCATCCATTCCAAACTGTAATTGCACACAACTTGGACGTACGGATCAAGTCTAGGAGTAGAAGTACCAGGACCATCAGAAGCCCGAGTACTTCCTGAGGCTGCACTGCCACCGGTAGTCTTTGCTCTACAATACTTGGCCACATACCGATCATCGATAGGTGACGGGATTCTTACCTGCCCACGAGACGGAAGTCTCACCCTTGCCTGAACGCATAAACTCATGATCAAACACGGGAAAGCTAGGGGACAATTAACACGAGCCCCCGACTTAAGCCCGCTCTCGACCACGGACTTCAGCTCATTTGCGATGATCCTCGCCACATCGATCTCGACATTGGTGAGGATGGAATGGACCAAATGTGCCACTGGGATCGGCACAGTAGAGGTGTGTGATTTAGGCTGGATGTTGGTCAAAACCAAGAGTAGTATCAGTTGAGCCATGGGAGTCATGTCCTCCCGGTGATACCTCATTGGAACCCCAGATGGGTTCAGCTCAACAGATTTCCCTGGTAAAAGCAGGGCGGCAGTAATGGCAGGAACATCACGGTGAAGCCGTAGGTCTGTATGGTATGCGTCTTTCTCATCAGCTCCCAGCTGCAGCGGTTCCCCAAGGATTCGGTTGATAGCATCCCGGTCAAATGGAATTGGACGCCCGGCAACTCTAGATACCCAAGTAAAGGGCTCGTCGTCGTCGGGCAGTGCGTTAGCATAAAATTCCCGCACTGTAGCTATGTCGTAATGCTCTAAGGGATTAATCAACCGATCCCATTTCTTCGCGTCAATCAACCCGGCAAAATTTCTGTTCGTGCCCTGAGGGTTGATGACGAAACGCTTCTCTGGAAGAATTTTCCTCTTCTCCAGAGAAATGTATCTGGCGGCCTGCTTCGGGCCGACAAACTTATCTTGGTCAAACTGAATAGGCACAGTCCGGGAAGTAGTCGCTCCCTTTCTTTTCTTAGCCGCTCCAGATCTTGACTCCATTCTGCAAAATATGAGAGGAAACAACACACACCAAACAAACAGATTAGACATCAAAGCATAATTTAAAAGACTGCCATGCTCGCTGCTGCTTCGCCTAGCGAAGTGGCAGCGAACGGTCGCCCCAGGCTCGCCTAGCGAGTGCTAGCGAACCTTACGGGTTTTGGGGTTTTTCAGCATGTTCAGAGATTCTCCCCCAAAACCCATACTCAATTGGTTCTAACATCAGAACCTAATGATATATCAAGTAAATAATCGTTCTATGCTATTGGGGATTACCTGTTTGCATGCAAAACCTAAAAATCCCCAATTCCTAAACATAAAATCCCAATTTGCAAAACCCTAAATACCACATGCAAAGCTAAAGTTTCCCATACTCCACTCATCCTAATTGCTATTCATATTGGAAATTTAGAATTCAAACAACAAGAAAAATGTCGTAGGGCAAACCTTAGTTACACGGATTCAGAAATGTGAAGAGAGTAGAGTTTGCAAATGACCGAATAGAGCAAGTGTTGGTGATAGAGATGCAAATGAGAGAGTGTGAAGAGCTTATCAAAAATTCCTCAGCAGAGCCGTACAGAATTTTTTTTTGAGTTTGGGGCAAAATGGTTGCCCTGCTGAGATTTAAATACAAATTGTCATGCAGCGCTCGCTGCTGCCTCACCTGGCGAGCAGCTAGCGAACCTGCTCGCTACTGCCTCGCCTAGCGAGCTGCAAGCGAGCATGACAGCAAGTGCTTTTTTTCAAATGCAGCACTTGCAAGTTCATCCAGAACAGTTTTATCATAAGGTAACCCAACACAACACAACACAAAAACAGTAAATACTTACAATGTTGGGGTGCCTCCCAACAAGCGCTTGTTTAACGTCGGCTAAGCTCGACGGTGCGATGCTCACAGAGGAGCATCGAGCGGTAGAGCACAGCTCTCGCGATCCACATGACCGCCGAGATAAATTTTCAATCGTTGGCCATTCACTGTCCAACTATCTTTCTGGTCTATGTCTTTAATGACAATAGCCCCATATTCCTTTACTTCTTTCACCCGAAATGGCCCCGACCATTTTGATTTCAACTTCCCGGGAAACAATTTCAACCGGGAGTTGAACAATAGGACCAATTGTCCGGGCACAAATTCTTTGTTACGGAGCTTCTTGTCGTGATACTTCTTTGCCTTTTCCTTGTACAACCAACTTGAGTGGAATGCGGCATTGCGCATCTCCTCCAACTCCAGTAGTTGTACCTTCCTTTTGTTACCGGCCAACTCATTTTCAAAATTTAAAAATTTTAGGGCCCACAAGGCCTTGTGCTCCAATTCAACCGGCAAATGGCAAGTTTTACCAAATATCAATTGAAAGGGAGTTAGGCCAATTGGAGCTTTAAAGGCCGTACGGTAGGCCCATAATGCTTCGTCCAATTTTTGGGACCACTCATTTTTTGAATTAGACACGGTTTTTTCGAGGATTCTCTTAATCTCTCGATTAGAGACCTCAGCTTGCCCGTTAGCCTGAGGGTGGTACGGAGTTGTCACCTTATGCGATACACCGTAATGTTTTAAAATAGTTTCCAAAGGTGCATTACAAAAGTGTGACCCTCCGTCACTTATCAACACTCGGGGGGTTCCGAAACGGGAGAATATGTTTTTCTTCAAAAAATTTATCACTGTTTTGGCATCCGCCCGAGGTGAGGCAATCGCCTCAACCCACTTAGAGACATAATCGACAGCGACAAGCATGTACTCATTCCCATAAGAGGGTGGGAAAGGTCCTACAAAATCTATGCCCCAACAATCAAATACTTCCACTTCTTGGATATTTTGGAGAGGCATCTCATCTCTCTTACCTATCCCACCGCTTCTTTGGCAACTGTCACAACTTTGCGCATGGGTATGTGCGTCTTTGAAAATAGTTGGCCAATAAAATCCCGATTGAAGAATTTTAGTGGCCGTTCTAACCCCATTATAATGTCCGCCATAAGGCGAGTTGTGACAATGCCAAAGGATGCTCTGGGCTTCATCACCAGTTACGCATCTCCTTAATAGGTTATCACTACCCAACTTAAACAAGTATGGGTCATCCCAAACATAATACTTCGCATCCGAAAGGAACTTCCTTTTTTGGTTCGAAGTTAGGTCGGCAGGCACAAAACCACTAGCCTTGTGGTTCGCAAAGTCTGCAAACCACGGCCTAACTTGAACCTTAAACAATTTTTCATCAGGAAATTCTTCCCGGATTTCCTTTTCAGACGCGGTAACCTCCACGTTCACTAATCGAGATAAATGATCCGCTACCAAGTTTTCCGACCCCTTCTTGTCTTTGATTTCCACATCGAATTCTTGTAACAAGAGGATCCAACGGATGAGCCTTTGCTTCAAATCCGGTTTGGTTAGCAGATATTTAATCGCCGCGTGGTCGGTATACACAACGACTTTAGACCCTATAAGATAAGACCTAAACTTTTCTAGCGCATACACTATTGCAAGTAGTTCTTTTTCCGTTGTGGCATAATTTATTTGAGCCTCGTTAAGAACCTTACTCGCATAATGTATCGCATGGAAAGTTTTGTCTTTTCTTTGGCCAAGTACCGCTCCAACAGCATAGTCACTCGCGTCACACATTAGTTCAAAATTTTCATTCCAATCGGGAGCGACTATTATTGGAGCGGTAACCAATTTTTCTTTTAAAACCTCAAAAGCTTGCAAACAATCTTCGGTGAAGAGAAATACCTGGTCCTTGGCGAGCAAATTGCTCAAAGGCTTAGCCACCTTTGAGAAGTCCTTGATAAAGCGCCGGTAGAACCCCGCGTGCCCCAAAAAGCTACGGATGCCCTTCACATTCACCGGAGGGGGTAATTTTTCAATCACTTCAACCTTAGCTCTATCCACTTCAAGCCCCCTTCTAGAGACTTTGTGGCCTAGCACGATCCCCTCGGTCACCATGAAGTGACACTTCTCCCAATTAAGCACCAAATTGGTCTTCACACATCTTTCCAACACCGTCTTCAAATTTGCCAAGCATAGACTAAACGTCCCATCAAATACCGAGAAGTCATCCATGAAGACTTCCATTGTTTTCTCTATCAGATCGGCAAAAATGGCTTGGACACATCGTTGGAAGGTCGCCGGTGCATTGCACAGCCCAAAGGGCATTTTTCGGTATGCGAACACTCCAAACGGACACGTGAAAGCCGTCTTCTCATGATCAACCGGGTCAACCGCAATTTGGTTGTACCCGGAGTAGCCGTCCAAAAAAACAATAGTATTGTTGGCCCGATAGTCTTTCAAGCATTTGATCCATAAATGGGAGTGGAAAATGGTCCTTTCGAGTCGCGGTATTCAACCGTCTATAATCTATACACATTCTCCACCCCGTTGCAACTTTAGTTGGGATCAATTCGTCCTTGTCATTTCGGATTACGGTCATTCCACCCTTCTTCGGAACCACGTGCACGGGACTAACCCACGGACTATCCGAGATCGGGTAAATCATTCCCGCATCCAATAGCTTCACCACTTCCTTTCTTACAACCTCCTTCATCGTAGGATTTAAGCGGCGTTGTGGTTGAGCCACCGGCTTAAAATCCTCCTCCATCAAAATCTTGTGCATACAATAGGATGGACTAATTCCTTTTAGATCGGAAAGAGTCCAACCCATAGCTTCTTGATTGGTTTTTAGCACAATGATTAGACGGGCTTCTTCTTCTTTTGTCAAAAGGTTGCTTATGATGACCGGCTTTGCCTCGGTCTCATCTAGAAACACATACTTCAAAGTCGAAGGTAACACTTTTAATTCAATTGGCGCTTTTTCGTCAATGACCTCCTTCTTCAAGTTTTCCTCCTCTACTTCCCATGGTTGTAGGTCGTCGAAACTATCAAGTTCCTTTAAGCATTCCTCAAGAGCTAGCTCTTCTTCCACAGTGAAAACCTCCAATGAGTCGTCAAGAGCTAACTCCATAGGAGATATCTCATGAATATGCTTTGAAACCTCCATAATAGCGTCTTCGATCACATCGATGCGAAAGCTATCATTTCTATCTTTTGAATGCTTCATCGCCTCGAGTAGATCAAATGTGACTTCCTCATTTTGAACTCTCACCTTCATTAAACCGTCATCAACATCTATCATCATTCGCGCGGTCTTCATGAACGGTCGGCCCAAGATGAGCGGAGCATCATCATCTTCCTCCTCCATATCAATAACAATAAAATCAACCGGGAAAAAGAATTTGTCGACCTTCACCAAAACATCTTGGGCTACGCCATGAGGATGGGTTGTCGATTTATCCGCCAATTGCAACGTCATTCGGATGGACTTAATCTCAATGTTGCCAAGCCTCTTGATAATTGACAAAGGTATAAGATTAATGCTCGACCCCAAGTCAATAAGTCCCTTCCCGACATACACGTCACCAATTTTAACCGGCAATGTAACTCTTCCCGGATCAACCTCTTTCTTAGGAAGCGTCCTTTGAATAATGGCACTGCAGCTCGCATCAAGGACGATGGTCTCCGGTTCCGTATACCTCCGCTTTTTGGTTAGTATGTCCTTCATGAATTTGGCATACTTAGGCATTTGTTCCAAGGCTTCGGCAAACAGAATGTTGATTTGCAACTGTTTAAAAATATCCATGAACCGGGCATAATGCCGTTCATTCTCCCTTTTGGAAGGAGCATGAGGATAAGGAAGGTTTTGATAGGAGTAGCGCTCACTACCTCCTTTCCCTTTGCAACTCTAGCACTTTTCCATCTAGGCTTTTTCACTACCTCCCTTATTACCTCATCGCTTGTATTTTTTTTCCATCTCCACACCTTTTCTCTTTTTCAACTTCACCATTATTTTTATTCTTTTCAACTTCTTCCTCATCACTCCACACTCCTACTTCACCATCAACATTTTCCTCCACTATTTCCTCCTCAATTTCTTTCTCTTTCTCTCTTTGTTCACTCTCAACTCTTTTTTTATTCTCACTACCCAACTCCCTCCCACTTCTCGTCATAATCGCCTTACAATGCTCCTTAGGATTTGTTTGCGTGTTTGCCGAAAAGGAAGGACCGGTTTGTTGTTCCGCGAGTTGCTTGGCAAGTTGCCCAACTTGAGTCTCGAGATTTTTTATGGCCGCGTCATTGCTCTTTTGATTGGCCATTGACATTTGCATGAATTGCGTCAATGTCTCTTCCAATTTAGAATTGACGACCGGCGGTTGTGGAGATTGATACGGATTTTGTGGAGGGTTTTGACGGCTAGAAGAACCACCTCCATAACCTTGGTTATGGTAATAGTTACTCCTAGGTTGGAACCCTTGGTTCCCTTGGAATTGTTGTTGTTGATTTTGAGGGTGCGGTTGATAAGGTTGTTGTTGTTGTTGTCTCGGTTGATAGTCCCGTTGATTGGCCATGTAGTTTACTTCGTCAAAACCGGGAGGTGGACAAAATCCGGTGTCATGTTCACCTTTACAAAGTTCACAACAAGCTATTTGTTTAGCTTTTGACGGTTCTCTTAACTCTTTGATTTGTTGCGTTAAGAGTTCCACTTGTTGTGAGATGAGCTTGTTTTGGGCAAGGATGGCATCATTCGTCCCAAGCTCAATCACTCCCGCCTTCTTCAAAGAATTTCCACGACTTTGACTCTGCAGATCATTTAAAGCCATTCGATTGATAATGTTTGTGGCTTCTTTGGCACTTTTTGACATCAACGAGCCACCCGAGGTGGCATCCAACAACGTCTTGCAGTTTGGTTGAAGTCCATTTCTGAAGATATGGATTTGAGTCAATTCATCAAATCCATGCCCTTTACATTTCCTCAGCA
Organism: Lathyrus oleraceus; assembly: GCF_024323335.1. Classification (NCBI taxonomy): domain Eukaryota; kingdom Viridiplantae; phylum Streptophyta; class Magnoliopsida; order Fabales; family Fabaceae; genus Lathyrus; species Lathyrus oleraceus. The sequence goes on along the minus strand of NC_066582.1, from coordinate 252,969,153 downwards.
TGGACTTGAATCTCTCCCACGCTTCATTTAATGATTCACTGGTTCCTTGAGAAAACACCGAGATGGCCGTCTTGGATTCCATGAATCGGTTATGGGAGAAAAATCTTTCGATCAATTTCTCTTCTAACACGTTCCAGTCTGTCATTACGGCTGGTGTTTGATCTAGGTACCAATCCTTTGCTTTACCGAGCAAAGCGTGGGGGAATAATCGTCTGAACAACGGAAGCTCCTGAGCCTGATCCACTCCGGCAGCCAATGCTATCTCATAAAATTTTGTGAGAAAAGCAAATGGGTCTTCATGGTCCATTCCGGTGAATGGACTTCCATATAATAGATTTAGAGTTCCCGTTTTCATCTCAGCTTGCCTTCCGGTGTGGTTGGCAAACTGAGCGGTGTTCCTTGGACTATTGATGCATGGAGTAGAAATAGGTGGTGGTGGTTGTGGCTCTGTTGAGTGACAGTGTTTAAGTGTCGGGTTTTGTTATCGTATCCACAGAGATTGTAAGATATCGCTGCCGTTCAATGGTTGAATTAATCTTAACTTAAAGTAACACTAGGGTTTTGGGTTTTAATCAAGTTATATTGCATACAAAGTAATTAATTGCGGTAAAAGTTACGTTTTGATTAATATGAGAAATATTGTCAAAGTTAGGTTTCAATGATTACATTTGCTTTGCATGTTTTTGCACGGTCAACAATATTATAAACTCCTTTAGATGATAAATAATTTCACAAGTCCTCTCAATGCGTTTCTCTCGAACACCCATTGTGAGTTTTGTCATTTTGATCCATTGTTTCTCTCGAACACAATCTATCAAAAAGACAACGTTTTGGTTCAACCTTATGGTGAACAAAATCATTCGTTACTATCTCTAGCTAACAAACAAGTTTGGATGAAAACCTAGGTCAAGAATCGGTAAACATCTCTCGATCAAATACCAACACAAAGAGTTTTAAATAGAAACAAATTTTTCATCATATATTTACCGTTAAAGAGTTTACATATGAGGATCCTTACATTTACACACAAAGCTTGGAAATCACCTACATCTAACCTTGACAAATGGAGACTTAGCTACTCTTTTCATGGTAGCTTGGTCGGCAAGTAAGAAAAGAGGGTTGATCAACATCCAAGTCGAATGATCGAAGTTGGATGGGAATCCACCTTCTTTTTGTGGAAGATGGTTGCTAGATGAAGAGAAATGAAATTAGGGCATAAAAAATCCCTCCAAACAATGCTGTAAAATATCTAAGAGAAAGTACAAAAAATGGAAAAGTTGGTAAAAAGTGGTCTAAAAGTGGTATCAAGTGCTCTAAAAGTGGTATCAAGTGCTATGGGCACAAAAGGTGGCACCTGCTACTTATAGACAAGTGCAGAACTGTCACGTTCGCTAGGCGAGCAGAATGGCTCGCCTAGCGAAGGCCAAAAATGGGCACAAAATGCCCCAGCGCCCAGAGAAAACTGGGCCTGTGAACTGTCATGTTCGCCTAGCGAACAGACCTTCGCCTAGCGAAGAACTCGCTTCAACCTTCGCCCCAGCGAGGTTGAAAGGTTTTGCTACTGGAATGCTCGCTGGGGACTCGCTAGAGCCTCGCCTAGCGAGCTAGTGCTGGCTGCTCATTTCACCAAAACAGACTGAATTCGCTGCCACTTCGCCTTCAGTTCGCCTAGCGAATTAATTAACCAATTTACTGGAGCCTTTCGCCAGGAGCTCGCCTAGCGAAGGTTTTGCTTCGCCACATCCTCGCCTAGCGAGCTGGCAGAAAGAATGCTTGTTTGCTTTGGTTCCTTTGCCAATTTGTTGTGTCTTCATTATCAATTAATTCATGCCTTTCCTGCACAATAACACACACATCAAAGGCACCAAGCTTGTTTATCAATGTAATGCATTCCATGTAAAATGAATGTGGTTTTGGCAATTTTAGCAAGGCAAAAGAGTGAAAGATGCCCACATATGATAGCTCAAATAAGCACTTTTGGGCATCTAACAACTCTCCCCAACTAGATTCTTGCTTGTCCTCAAGCAAAGTATGCCTCTTGAAAGACAAGAGGATTTGCTTTTAAGAAAACGGATTCTCCGAAGTTGGATAAACGGCTCAAACACAAGCGAAATCCGCAAATACACGTTTCCAACGGTTTTG